>NC_041347.1:31618388-31724713 GCF_004354835.1 Perca flavescens
TGTCAGTTCTTGTCTTTGATATTAAAAAGTTTGGGAACCACTGAGGTAGAATCACCAGCCCATAGTGGGAGCTAGCGAGTCCGCTGATGAGACATTGTTGCGTCAGTTGTTAATTGTGCAGCAATGACAGCTGTGTAGCGTTGAGTTGTGTCCCCTCTCTGGTTCCCATGCACCCCCCCATCAGCTGACCGGTCACTGACCTGCAGACGGTGGCACTGGAGTGAACTCTGGTTCACAACGTCGCCGAGTTCCCAGTGACTGAGCGTCCATCAGATAACGACCCTGGCAGAGCCGCGGCGCCCTGCAGCCGATATAATTAGGCCAGGCTGTTTGTGTCTCATTCATTTTCTGCCACATAGCTTCACCCTATTCTCTAACTATCAATGAAGGCGGTCAGGTGGAGGCTGGAAATGCCTGGCAACCTCAGCAGTGACCTCAGTGCTGACCACACTGTCAGTTTTGTCTGTAATAAGGTCAAGATATGAATGGCTACTGTTTCTACAACTCTGTAATACTGTTAATACAACTTCCTTTAGGGTTGGGCATCGAGAACCGGTTCAAACTTGGAATCGTTTAAAAAATGATGATTCCAATGGAATCGTTTTTTTTATTTTTTTCATGGAATCTTTTGGAAAATTTGGTTTCAAATGTGATCATTGGTTCAAGATTTAACATGCGCAAGTTTCGGTTTCTCTAGCTGCCACTGTATTTCCAGGCGCTTGTAGTGTTTCAACCATAGAGCACTGTAAGCATCGTTTTGAAGTGTGGCTTTATATTACCTTGAAAAAGCGTAAAACTGTAAAAACAACCAAAGAAACATTTTGCTTTTATCTGTGAAATAAGTATGTGACCCGTTTCAACTCCACCCCTCAAAGAATCTATAAGAACCGGAATTGGAATCAGAATTGTTAAACTAAAAACGATGCCCTACTACTTTATACATTATTAATCCTGCAAGGGAAATTACAATGTTTTTACTCTGTTGTTAGAATACACATAGTCTTGCTTTGCCAGAACCTCCTCCAAAATGCGCTGGAGGAGAGTCTGGCTACTCCACATAGCATTCGGGGATGGGATGAAAACGTGCTCTGGTTTATTGGCATTTCTTTAAACCAATCACAATTGTCTTGAGCGGTGCTAAGCACCGGAAAAATAGACACAGAAGGAACTTGTTTTGGTGCAACATGTATACGTTCAAAAATGGTTGTGTCATCTGCATACATAGAGATGTAAACAAAGATGTGGTTGGATGGAAGTTGGTTAGTGCAGAGGATCTCAATCTTTTCTTCAGCCAGGACCCCTTATAAGATTGAGAATATACTGGGGACCCCCTCATGACTTTGGAATTTTGATGAAGCATATTTTTTACACTTCTATAGTCTTAATTATGTGAAAGAACAACACAAGGGAATGAGAAAGATATTAGACATGCATAAAACACATTTGCAGATTCTAAGAGTTATAGATTTGTGAAATAAGAATGCAATCTATAAACTATTGTAGATTTAATTTAAATATTGTTGATTGAACTATAAAGCAAAAAAATGCCATGATAATTTAAATGAATGAATCAAAAACTTTTCATGGATCCCTGGCAGAGTGCCACAGACCCCACTTTGAGAATCACTGGGTTAGTGTCTAGTGATAAACGCCACGGAGAGAGCATGAACTTAGGGGCTCCAGTGCTGAGAGTCAGGGGGTAAGACGATGTGTTATGGACCCTCTGTTTATGAAAAAGTTTAAATTTATGGTGTTATGCACGTGGGCGTAGGTGAGGGGCATGATTAACTGCATCATCGACAGATGTGCTGGCTCTGTGTGCGAACTGGTCAGGGTCCATTTGGAGAGTAGAACATGTTTTCAGGTATGCAAGGATGATTTGCTCAAATGACTTGTTTGGTGCAATTGATCTAAAGTGAACCTGCCGCGCCAGATGGTTTGTTACACAAAGCCATCTGAGAAGCCGTCATTGGAAACTGATTGTCTAAAATGAAATAGTGGAGGTTTGGGATGTGTGAAGGGCTTTTGTTCAGTCCAAACATTAGTTATTAGTGGAAATGTGATGTTTGTGTACAACATAAATTAAGCCATTCTTGTCAAACTCATAAAATGACAACTTGTTTTTGTTTTTCATCTTCTAATTTACTCTTTACATCAACTGTACAGCAGCTACATCTGATACACTCAGTGAATGCATAAACAGGACAAATATATACAGACTCCTTAAAGCGGAGAAAGTGCTATCTCCTTCCATGAATCCATCCGTATGTACAATTTCACAGCGCGTCTATTAGGCTTCAAAACCAAGACAGAAACAGTTCTGGAATCAGAAACAGTCCTGAAATTAGACCAATAATAACAACAATAATAATAACGTTACTCTCTATATATGCTGATCTAAACAATGGAAGATCTCTATGTTCTAGCAGTGAAACAAAGTCCACAGTCCTTTACATTACAAGTTAGTGTCTATCTATTCATAATTACAGCAAATATTGTTACAGATAGAGTAGAAGTACAACAAAAAGTATACATCTGCATTTTAAATACAGCTTATTCATAATGCTACTTCATTTGATACACACATAATAGCACTGTTATACTGGATACTGGATATATTCATCATTCATGTTCACAAAATAGAACAGTTTGAATGTATTTTGACCTTGATGTTTTAGTGGTGGAGATCATTGCTAAACATCATGACTAAGACATCTGGACGAGTCCAGTCTCTCTTGATTCTAACGTGGGTCTGGAAAGTTTTCCAAAAGGGTTCAAACATTTTCCCACTGCGGATCACTGCATATCTGACTGTAATCAGGTTCTAATGAGAACTGTCACATTATGATTGAACAGACAACATGTCCATGGAGCTGGCAGGCATCCAGTGTCTTGCTCACAGGCAGTTCAGAAAGGCAAGACAAAGTGATAATTAGGGTTGGGTATCGTTTGGGTTTTATCCGAAACCGGTACTAAAACGATACTTTTAAAACGGTGCCGGTGCCTAAACTGATACTTTAAAAGTAAACAAAAAAAACAAACAGGAAGAGCATAAACCGACAATCGGCGACATTAAAGAAAGGCATGTTAATTGCCATATGGTCAAAATGTGATGATTTATTAAAAATGTAATAAAATAACTTATAACAATAACTTACTTCACCAGTAAATTGCTGGTAAAACAAAAACAACCACTGAATGGGAAAATTGTATTTTTTTCAATAACTCTGAATGCACCTCAAGGCTTACTAGTTTCAAGTAAACATACCGTTGGTGTTTTTCCGACAACGGCAGCTGCAGACTGTTGAACGTCCTGGTGATGAAATCCTCTACAGTGAAATACACTCACAATCTACACCGTTTAACTCAGCATTTTAACTTTCTTTAATCCAGCTAATAGCTAACGGTAGACTAACGTTTCCTGCTGCCAAGTGTAGTGTTAACTAGCGTCACATTCAGCGATACTTTTTGGAGCATCAGAGAGCAGCGCAGGCATTTAAGTGGCACTGAAATGAGGCAACGAAATCCGCGTGGCCATTCCGTCAGGTAGATACCGGTGGTTAAGGCACCGGTGCCGTATTAGCACGGAGGTTTCGGCACCCAACCCTAGTGAAAAGATCTAAATAGAAACAACTTTAAGGTCTAAACACAGTCATTGAAGGTGATTTCCCCACTTCTGTCCCTAGACTCGAAGAATTTGTTTTTGTGAAAAGGCTCACCGTGAATCTTAAAGGTTTTGTAAATGTAAGGAGAGTGAAATACTCATGACTTATGTCAGCATGCATAGCCCATGGATATGTCCTTACTGAGCCACATTGATGTAAAAGCTAAAAATATAAAAGTGGATTTTAACATCTGTAAACCACTTTGCGTATCACAACAAAATGCTGCATCTTTGTCCCTGGGCTTCATCAGAGCCAAGAAACTTGGAACAAAACTGGCTTCATAGAAAGTCTTTCTATTCTGTTATACAAAAATGTGCCTGAAGTCTGCTCATGAGGCGCTTACATGTTTGTTTTTTAGCTCTGAATAGAAACGTTCGCTGTTGTAACTTAAGTGTGCAGTCCGTTCAGCAGGGCGAACCCTGACCTTCTGTTTGAAAATAAGGAAGAAAAATGCTGCTTTTTGCACTGCAACTCGATACATGAATAACTTAAAAAATGCATGTAAAGAATAGTATAAGCTGGGAAACGATATGCTGCAGGTGAACAGATTAGGAGGTTAAACATGTACTTGTGCTACGACAGAAAGTGGTTGTCTTAGTTTTGGACCAAACCACCAAAGGGATGATGACGCGCTCCAAACCAGCGATGTAAACCCCTTATTCATGTCCGTGTAAAAGAAAAGGGCGCCTAAATTGTGCCATCAGGCCCGGCATGTTGCTTGTGCCTTCTTCCTTGGGCTTGGAGAGTTTTTTTTTTTTTTCCAGAAGCACATTGAAAGTTAAATTACTTACGCAGGTAAGTGAAATGCACATGCAGCCCGTTTACCGGGTGCACTATCGGCACTGTCTGCATCTTGGGAAAGTTCTCCGTGGCCAGAGTCCATTTGCAAGTCCCGATCAGCTCCACAGCCAGAGTCTTTAGGATGATCTGTGCCAGTTCTTTCCCTACGCAGCTCCGCACGCCACCGCCGAACGGAACGTAGCTGAACCGAGCAGACCGACTCTCCTCCCGGTCTGGGCCGAACCGGTCTGGGTCAAACAGCTCCGGGCTCTGGAAGACCGCTGCAGTCTCATGGGTGTCCCGGATGCTGTACATTACACTCCAGCCTTTGGGGATCTGGTAGCCCTGAGAAATAAGCACAGAAATCAATAAATATAAATAAGGACAAGAAAGTTTTTAGGGTTAGGGTTTTTAACAACAAATAGTTTGGTGCATTTTTATGTATTCAAATCTGCACTAACTCTTTAGAAACTCTTCAAGTCTTTCTGGCCCTCAAAATAAAAGGACTGTTCTCTGAAATTAAAAATGTGTGCACATTTGTTTACGGTCAAGGTTCACTGGAAAATATGCTTACTTTATGAGTCAGATGTTGAACTTTTATTTTTGACAGAAGTTTAAAAGCTTGATGAGTTGTATAACTTGGAAAACAGGGTTAACGGTTTTCTCTCAGGTGGTTTTCAACTTCATGTATCCATACTTTCATCCATCCATTGATCCAGCCCTCTTTATAACCTAATCCCAATTATGTAGGAAGGTGCACTTGAATGACCAGGAATAATGACATTTTCTACAATTACTTCTCAGCTATAGGGGTTTAAACCCTGCAAAAGAGGTGGCATGTGCACTACAATTGTAGCCTATTCTGAGAATTTGTTTTAGATTTCAATTGTCAATTGTCCCCAAAATAACGCAGCAAATTGGGGGCACTGAGGGCAGGGAAGGGGCACGTAAAGATGAGGGATGAGGCCATGATGGGGCAGCTAAGGCCACGCAACTCTGTATGTGAATATCTTTGGTTGTTAAAGCGCAGTCAGGCATGCAGCATGACTAAAGGAATTAAACAGAATTCAATTGACGCAAGATTTAGGTTTATTTCTCCTGCATGAAGAGTTAATTAAAGATCTCCAATCTGTGAAGTTAAATATTTTTGTTGGGAATAAATCAGCTTTTAACTTACTCACAAACTCATTTATGATTATCAGGCTGCTGATTCTCCACAAGGAGGAGCTGTTCCGACCAGCTGGACACGTCAACATAAAGGAAAGTTATAGCCGCGCCAAGCCCCTACAGATACATCTGTAATGTAAAGCGATGTTGCACGATGCCGACTAGCCCAAAAAATCATTTCCCCCCCTGTACAATTGTTGGGAAGAAGCGGTTGTCAAATGGTAACCAATTATTTTATCCATTTGGTCTTATAACTTTTGAAAAGTATAGAAGAGCCACTTAACAAAGAACTCTAGTCTGCATGATATACGGCCCAAAAAAACACAGACTTGAGGAAGGCTGCCGGGGCTTTTTCAGCTTATGTGCCCAAGTGAGCAACTTTAATGGGAATGAATGTGTCGCAAACTTTGAAAGCGTTATCCAGTTCTCATTCATACATCCATGAGCATCACCGGTTTAGACTTGCAGTTGTGAACATGTAGAAGCCGCCTCCCTACAGGCCAAAAGTTACCACAGTATAAACGGTACAGGAATTGTTGGTTGGCTAATGGTCAGGATGTTCTCATGAACCATTTGTACATATAGCTACCAAAAGTAATGCACACATACAACAACCCACATTGACTGCTGCGGTTTAAGACTGCAAATATTTGCGAGAGTAGGAGGTCGGGTTGGCTTCTAAAACACATTTCAAGCAGGGAAGCACATTTCTTGTCCCGGAAGAAGTTAACAGGAAAAAACACAAGACTATCCCCCAGAAAACGGGTGTTTGTGTCCCGGGAGTACTATTTAAGGGGACCGGTGTTTCATCCCAAAGCACAAACATTTATCTAATCCTAACTAGTCGTTTTGGTGTATTAACTTGACTGCCCCGTTGCAAATGACAGGCAACTTTTTGTGGCTAAACTTGACTGTAAAAGCAGATGTCACGACCCACAGACACCTTTTCTCGGCTTAACTTAATTGTCACGTGGCTGGTTGGCGATCGCCATAGTTTTAATTTTAATGATCTTAAACTCTTCCCTCCTCACTGGAGTCTTTCCAGCTTGCTTCAAAACTTCTGTGGTTAAACCCCTACTAAAGAAGCCTAGTTTGGCTGTAGACTCCATGACCAACTATAGACCTGTCTCAAATTTGGCTTTCCTGTCAAAAGTGTTTGAGAAAGTGGTCTCAAATCAGCTCTTAAATTATTTGTCACTAAATAAGCTATTTAAGCCATTTCAGTCTGCTTTCCGGGTAAATCATTCCACAGAAACAGCACTTACAAAAGTGGCGAATGACTTGCTACTGTCTATAGATTCGGGGTCAACAAGCGTTTTATTGCTGTTAGATCTTAGCGCTGCTTTTGACACGGTTGACCACTGTATATTACTGGATAGACTTCAGAAATTCTTTGGTATCTCAGGACAAGTTCTAGAGTGGTTAAGATCCTACCTGTCAGAAAGATTTCAAAGTGTTTTATATGACAACATATTTTCGGAGTCCTGTGCCGTTAAGCACGGGGTGGGACCCAGGGCTCTGTACTGGGTCCATTGCTTTTTTCACTTTACCTATCCCCATTGGGTCAGATTTTCCGTTCTTTTGGGATTGCTTTTCATTGTTATGCTGACGATATGCAGCTGTATGTGCCACTAGGTGTAGGAAGCAAGTCTAACACAGCTAAACTTGAGGCCTGTCTTGCAGCTGTTAAGAGCTGGTTATCAACAAATTTCTTGTTGCTTAATTCTGCCAAGACCAAAATGATGGTTATTGGACCAGCAAAACTAGGTCATCTTTTTGATCACTTTACTTTGTCTCTCGATGATTGTGTAATCAATTGTAGACACCAAGTTAAGAATCTTGCAGAGCAGACTTTAAGGTGTTGCTGCTTATAAAATATTAAATTGCAGCGCACTGTTGTATCTCAATGACCTAGTGAAACCCTATGTGCCTGCTCGAGCCCTGCGTTCTCAGGGGACAGGTCTTCTGAGTGTCCCAAGGGTTAAAAAGAAGACAATTGGTGAACGGGCCTTTTCCTTCCGCGCACCAACATTGTGGAACAGCTTACCTCTGAACATCAGGCAGGCTTGTTCTGTTGAGGTTTTTAAAGCAAAGCTAAAGACCCATCTGTTTACTGTTGTGTATGAGGCCTAATTTCTCTCTATTTTTTTCTGAGAGTCCGAGTGTGTGTTATATTTTAGTCATTGGAACTGTTTTTAAACTGCATTTTCTATGTTCTGTACAGCACTTAGACTTGAAAGCGCTTTATAAAAATAAATGTATTATAATTTGGAACATATTCATACGAATTGTTGTGCAAGCAATTTTGCACAATATCAAGAATGTGTTGTAATGGTACATATTGTCATCTCACCACCCCTACTGGCTGGACTTCCCTAACGCAAACCTTTTCAGGGGATTCACATCATCTACATCTACTTTCAGTTAGTTACTTTAGTTACATTGCTACATTTCCCACAGTGCCTTTTTACAGCTCCAACAGAAGAGGCTGGAAGTTTGTCTTCAACACATGCTGCATTGCTGTCTGATCTGCTATTGTTACTGTGAGTTTAAAAGATGGTCTTTGTCTAACCTATACCTAGAAAAAAGCTTAGATTCAAATTGTATGTAGGGAAAATATATAACATCCACTGCCCATTCATCCCAGATAAAAAGAAACCTCACTCACACTAAGGGCATACATATGAATGTTATATTCCTACCAGAGACTTGAACTTACGTCTAATTCAAATGTCTGCAGGGCTGTCCGGTAACCACCCGAGACTGGCGGCAGGAAGCGGAGAACCTCTTTTACAACACAGTCGACGTAGCGGAGCTGGCTCAGCTTGTCCAGGCTCAGATACGGCACGTGAGACTGGGTCTGTGGGAAACCATCGCTGTGATTTTGACAGCCTCCGTTCAGCAGGCAGGTTGTCTCTGTGTCCTCCTCTTTCTCCATGGCGACAGCCGGTGGGCTGGGACTGCTGTGGGATTCGCAGCCGAGGCCCTCGGCGTCCAGCTCGACCCTGGCCCTCTCCACCACCTCTGGATGGCGAAGAAGCTGAAGAATAAGCGATGTGGAGGCGCTGGCGGTGGTGGAGTGAGCAGCGAAGATCAACTCTACTGCCGTTTCCTGCCAGGAAGGAGGTGGATAGATGGAATTAGGGCTGGGTTAAAATAATAGATTCTCCAACTAAAATCGATCTTTGTTTGAGTGATCTAATATTGATTAATAAAAACCCGAAATCGATCTATTAATATATGCCTTTTCACCATGGATGTATAAGAAAAACATACTTTAAACAAACTTTTTGGGGTTTCAATTCTTAATGTAACCATTAACCTGGTGCATTATAAGAAATATTTTAGGGTTGCTTCTTGCTCGTACAATTTACATGTATTTTAAATTTCCAAATTGTGATTTTTATTTATGTGTGTGATAACAAATAAACATATATTTGAGATGTATTGAGTCTGAGTCCTATTGTAGGCTTCTCTCTGGTACCTTGAGCTCCTGGATGCTGAGCTGATGGCCATGCTCTTTGGAGCTGAACAATATGTAGTCGAAGGCATCGTGGTATTCCTCTTCCGCCTGCTGCCGATCCATCTTTTCCTCAATGATTTTCTCCATGTTGGCGTGCAAGATTTCCCTGGCTTTTATCCCCTGGACAGAGAACAACACCAAAATGTCATTACCGAGCCCCGATTGGATACTCGTATTCGCCTAGATAACAGAGTTACACACAGTTTTTTTTGTTGACAAAAATAACTAAGTACATAAAGACACTAAAAGATGTCTTCAGCTTAATACATTTTAACTTAGTGCAGCTAGCATTTCTGAAAAACTTGCATATGAAATCAAGATACTTGCGAGTTTTGCTCAGCTGACGTAAATGATCGGAGTACTGTTAAATACACAAATATCGGCTCTGATACGATTCTCTAATCAGGATCGGGACATCCCTAAATATTAAAACTTTAGAAGAAATGGTTAATTAGACAAAAATCATTGCATAAATCAAATTGCATCACTTCGATGCTAACTAGTTTTCTGTTGACAGGAAACGGGAGGACACAACTTCCGACACTCTTTTTTTTTTTTTCCACAAATGAAAATAATACAGGCATAAGACATACAGGTTTTTTCTATTGCAGTAACCATCTGCTTTTGTGTGTGTGTGCGCATTCAATCTCCCAAATTCATTGAACCTTTATTGATACTCCTGAGATCAACCCTCATTTACAATGATGTTGAGTCAATTACAAAGACAGAGAAAGAAAAAGGAGGAAAAAAACACAGAGCAATACCATCGTCAAAATAATAAAAAGCTATTAAAACTTTTTGACTTGAGAAAATGACTTGACAGATACCATTAGGATAGTTAGGATGTGAAAGAAAATACTGTTTTTAAAGCAATTACAAGTAGAGGTATGGAGGGTTAAAATGATATTCCTAAAATGTCCTTAAGGTACAAGAAACAAATGCGATAGATAGATAGATAGATAGATAGATAGATAGATAGATAGATAGATAGATAGATAGATAGATAGTTATTTTGGAGGAACATACAGTTGCTTATTGGTTGTGATACTGGTTCTTTTATGTAGAAATTGACCGTGTAATGCTGGGCCAACGAAACTACGTAAAGTGTCTTTGAGTGTTGTAAAAAGCACTATATGAATAAAATATAAAAGTAAAGTAAAATGTGTGTTAAAATAGAGTCTCTAAAGATGGATAAACTGAAGTTTTGGCAGGTTTCTTCTCGCTCTCTCACCTTGCGTAGCCCACTGAGCGGAGCGTCTATGGGGAGCGAGAAGAGGTTGTTCATCAGCTGCTCGAAGATTTGGGCCAGGTAAACGATCCGCTCCTCCTCCATCTGCAGACCCAGCAGGACTCTGACAGCGATGCGAAACGTCAGGGCCTTGGCGGCGCTGTAAACGTCGATGGCGCCCGGCTCCGAGCACCACTTGGCGACTTCAGACTTGATGACGTCCTGCAGCCGGGGCAGGTAGGACTCCAGAGCCCCCCGGCTAAACACTTTAGCCAGGATCTTGAAAGGGTTAAAGAAACAAAAGAGAGAGGCGTCATAAAAAGTTATAACCGTGTATGCAACACAACACCTTTCAGCAAAGGGGAGGACAGGGTGGGGTCAGGGTTAGGACTGAATAGAGGGAATAGGGAAGATGTAGAAGATATAGGAGAGAAGACAGGACAGGGCGGTTTAGATAAGATGGGAGAAAAGTAGAGCTGTCCTCGACTAATACAAACTTTGACTAACACTCATACCAGTTGGTTAGTTAGGGTTAGGGTTAAGGTTCAACTGAGTTCAAAAGCACCATTTCAAACCTTGTGTTTACCTAATCAAATCGTTTGCTCATTAGTTTCTTTGGAAATAAGTCATTGAGCATGAATAAGCATAAGAAAATGACTAATCGACTAAAAGAATTCTCCGCCGACTAACACTCACACGTAGCCTGGTTGACACCATACCCTTCTCAGTTGTAACTGAGAGTGGGTCTGGGAAAGGTTCATTGACAGTTTATTTCCAAAGGGGTGTCACCAACGGACACCGCTCAAATGCCTCTGGGCGCATTGGATAGTCCTTCAACCAATCAGAGCAACGATGCTGCGCTTCGGTAGTCGTCATGTTGAATGTAAACAAAAAGCCCGCCTCAACGGTTGTGATTGGTGTAAAGCCTCAACGGTTGTGATTGGTGTAAAGCCCTCAGCGGTTGTGATTGGTGCCTCGATTTTGGGGACATTGGAAATGGGTTTGAATGGGCTCTTCGCCAGACTGACTTGCAGAGCAAATCTCAAATTTGCCGGAAGTTTGTCAGGGTTTACCCAGGCTAACTCATACGGTTTTGTCCACTAATGGCTAAGTTAATTAAATCGACAGATCTGTAAAACTCAGTTTCTCCACAAAAAAATCATGCAAAAGCAGGACTTTAAATCTTGTGTTTGCCAGAGATGTGCCCAGAAGTTTCTTGGAAATAAATCATTCCCAAGAAAAAAATATAAAGAATGACTAATTGACAATTGATCAAATTTTATTTGCGATTTTGGCTCCTAACAATCACAAAAACAAGAGTACTCGTGAAAAAAATGATTTTCGCACAATACGTTTTGCAAGTAAACTGAATGAATGACGGGAAAAGTATGAAGGGAATTTTCACAGTTCAAAGTATTTTTACTGTTTCACAGTTTTTTTAAGTTCAATAAATGCAACATCTTACAAAAAAGTCAATGAGTAATAATGTTAAATAATTGGGATTTAATATTGACCAAACTAATCATGATTTTTCTCCAGAATCGAGTCGCCCTATTCTTCGACTAAAAATACGGCCAAAGAGACCGATTGGTCGACTATTAGATTAAGAAGGGGCAGCCCTGGAGAAAGGGTTGTTGTAGATTTTAGAAGACAAGACATGATACTGAATAGGAGCTTGGATAAGATAAATTGCTGTATATCAGCATTTGAAAGATTTATTTTAATGATTACCTCAATTTTCTTCAACATATTCGCGATAATTTAACCATACTTTAAGTTCTATATAGGTTAAAGTAGGGCTGGGCAATATATCAATATTATATTGATATCGATACATGAGACTAGATATTGTCTTAAATCTTGGATGCTGTAAACATTATTATTATAAATATGAATTATAAATTGTCTCTTCCTGGTTTTACAGGCTGGATTACAGCAAAGTGATGTCATTCTGAATTTACCAGACCTACTAGCTGTATTATTTGCCTTACCCACTTTTGTAAATTATAGAGTGTGGTTTAGACCTACTCTATCTGTAAAGTGTCTCAAGATAACTCTTGTTATGATTTGATACTATAAATAAAATTGAATTGAATTGAATAGTCCAATGACAATAATACACATTATTGATGATTATTTATCAGAACTCTCATTGTGTTAATATTTTGTGAAAGCAGCAATAGTCATCTCTAAAATATTGCTATGTCCCAGTCCTAGGTTAAAGTATTCCAACTGTCTTACTTTTCTCTTCCTCTTGTGCAGGTCTCCGATGGAGTTGACCAAGGTGTTGGGTCCCAAGATGATGCGGGTGCTCTGGGGCCACTGGGTGCACACCAGGCTGTGTTCGCCCAGCAGGATCTTGCGGATGTTTTCTGCGCCAGTCACCCGGATGACGGGTTTCCCAAGGAGATGGGTCTTAAACACGTTGCCGTGACGTTCTCTGCGCGAGATGTGGAAGTTGGAACCCTGTGAGAAGACATTTGGATTACAAGTTTGTCACATTTTAGATTGCCAGACCATCAGCACGCTGCGGAGCAGAGGAGGATCTGGCTAGTCCACACAGCATTCCGGGATGGGAGAAAAATGTGCTCTGGTTTATTGGCATATCTATAAACCAATCACAATCGTCATGGGCGGTGCTAAGCTCCACACTGAGCCGCGATAAAATAGTTGTGCAACAGAAAACTCAGACTGGACAGTCTAGCTAGCTGTCTGGATTTACCCTGCAGAGATCTGAGGAGCAGTTAACCATAGTCCTCACAAATCCACCGGAGGTTAGAATTACAACACAGAGACAGAGATAGGAAATGGACATGGATATCTCAGGACATCAGGATTTTTTTTGTAAAAAGTCAGATTTCCATGTCACTTGTTTGAATTATAAAGCAGGACGACGTGCTATATAAAAACTGTTAAAGTATCAAAACACTCAGCGAAATGTCCCCAGCCCGTATTCAGAAACTGTGCCTTTAAACGAGCCGTCAGGACAGTGAATCACCGGCTGCAATGATGGCGCAGAGACACCAAGAGCGCAGATGCAGAAGACCTGTAGACACTGACCAATCAGAGCAGACTGGGCTTTTTCAGGAGCGGGGTTTAAAGAGACAGGAGCGTTTCAGACAGAGGGGGAATACAGGTATATTCAGACGGACAGTATGAGTAAAATAAAGTGTTTTTTGAACATTAAAGCATGTACACGTGCTAGTAGAAACCCAAAATACAAGTACGAACCTTAAAATGAGTACGACATGGGACCTTTAAATGATTTCTTCACATTGTGGGGCAGATGTGAGGGGGATGCAGCGGTGGTGGTGGCATGACCATGCTCCCCCAGGAGATTGTTTTCCCCATTGATGGCAACTACGTACACTATTTTTCAAGCCATTTGAGATAGAAGAATGCCAAAAAAGCGATACATTATTTGGGAAAATCATTAGAGTTTCCAACAAACGAATCATCCTGTAGAGCCGACATTCTGTTTTGTATCTAATTTTGTATCTTCATCATCTTTATCATTCTGAAACCAGAACACAACAAATATTAAAGGTCCTATGACATTCTGCTTTTTGGATGCTTTTATGTAGGCCTTAGTGGTCCCCTAATACTGTATCTGAAGTCTCTTTTATATAGACCTTAGTGGTCCCCTAATACTGTATCTGAAGTCTCTTTTATATAGACCTTAGTGGTCCCCTAATACTGTATCTGAAGTCTCTTTTATATAGACCTTAGTGGTCCCCTAATACTGTATCTGAAGTCTCTTTTATATAGACCTTAGTGGTCCCTAATACTGTATCTGAAGTCTTTTATATAGACCTTAGTGGTCCCCTAATACTGTATATAGACCTTAGTGGTCCCCTCTTTTCTGATATATAGACCTTAGTGGTCCCCTAATACTGTATCTGAAGTCTCTTTTATATAGGCCTTAGTGGTCCCCTAATACTGTATCTGAAGTCTCTTTTATATAGGCCTTAGTGGTCCCCTAATACTGTATCTGAAGTCTCTTTTATATAGACCTTAGTGGTCTCCTAATACTGTATCTGAAGTCTCTTTTATATAGGCCTTAGTGGTCCCCTAATACTGTATCTGAAGTCTCTTTCCCGAAATTCAGCCTTAGTGCAGAATTACAGCCACCAGAGCCAGTCCCACAATGAGCTTTCCTTAGGATGTGCCATTTCTGTGTCTGTAGCTTTAAATGCTATGGAGGAGGAGAGAGGGGGGGGGGCAAGGTGGAGGGTGGGGATTTGGTCTTGACCAACTGCCATGCTTCGCTTGTTTGCCAGCCATGATGTCTCTCTCTCTCTCTCATGGGCGAGCCAAATTCTCTGGGTGGGCAAATCGGAGAAAGAGGACGTAACCTTTCCCCGTATGACCTCATAAAGAGAAGATTCCTGATAGGTCCATCTGAGCTTTCATTTTCTCAAAGGCAGAGCAGGATACCCAGGGCTCGGTTTACACCTATCACCATTTCTAGCCACTGGGGGACCATAGGCAGGCTGGGGGAACGCATATTAATGTTAAAAAAAACTCATAAAGTGAAATTGTCATGCCATGGGACCTTAAAGGATGATTCATTTTCACTCCTGCCTCCTAGAAAGAGCCAAAAATGGTCCGATGTTGCTATTTCTAAGTTAAATAAACACATAATGTAGCTTTTTGCTCCATTGATTTGGGAGTCCAGTCAGAAAGTCTGAGGGGAAATGACATAAAGTTGAAGGTAGCCTATTTTAAAACCCTCGAAGATTTGGGGCTTTTGAGAAAACATTCAAGGCTGGAGCCCCAGAAGACGCCCCCCTCCTCCGCCCCTGCTTTTTTTTTTTTTTACCTGAACTACTTACTTTACTACTTACTAACTTACTTAACTGACAAAAAAAACTAGTATCTCATAATTGTCGCGGTTGTATGTTGGGATGTTAGGATGTCCACATACTTCTCCCCGCCTCCCTCTGCTTTGATGGTGAAAGGTGAGAAATCAGATAGAGGAGGGGGGCACAAGAAACTCTTGAACCACACAGAACGTGTGCTGTAACGAGGCACTGTGAATGTGGAGCGGAGGGATAGAGAGATGAAGGGATGAGAGTGCATTCCTCACTGTAGAAGAGACAGACAGACTGAGAGAGGGAGAGAAAGAGAGAGAGAGAGAAAGAGGAGGAAGAATTGAACAGAAAACGTCTGTTTTTCCTCCGCAAGAAGGAATTACGCACCGAGCATCAAGTCCGCACATGTCGCATTAACAACAGAACTCACTGCACAAGAATCTGCGGAGCTTTCCCCAAGCTTCCCGAGCGCTTCCACACACATCACCAATAATCTGATCAGTAATACACCCTGCAGCCAGCCGGAGTTTAGCTGTAAATTCAAGGAATAATGAGATAGAAAACCATATACGTGATGAAGATAAATACAGATCTACACAAACACACACACACGCACACACACCACACAGACGCGCAGGAGGCTTAAACCTATATTTTGGCACGCTTGTAAAAAATGGAAACCACTGCAGCCCCAGACGTGTCAACTCTCACCTGGAAAAGCCAGTGGAACGTCTCTCCGACTAGTGGCCAGCCCATGGAGCCCTTCGGCAGCGGCAGGCTGCTCTCTTTGTCCCGGGTCAGGCTCCAGCGGAGGCTCCACAGCTGCCGGGTCAGCGCCAGCAGCAAGAGCGCGGACAGGACCGAGGTGAGCGCGGTGGTCAGGGCCGACAGGACCCCGAACTGTGCCAGGGGTAACATCTCCTACGAGGGGGTCCGCTTCCCAGCATCCACCTGTGTCTGTGCGTAAAAGGCGCTTCTGTTCCGTTCAAAACTCGGCGGTGCGTAAATCTTCCCCTCCGTCCAGTTTCTCCTACTTTTTTCCTTTTTCTTTTTCTGCTTTTCCCCCCGGTAAACTCTGTCCAGATAAAAAATAAAAAATAAAGGTGTGTTAGCTCAACCTCAGCTCCACGAGATACAAAGCTGGGGGGGGGGAGAGAGAAAATCTAAACTCTTTGTGAACTCATCTCTGGAGACACGCAGCCAATGGCCGAGAGCCGTTATAAGCTGTTATTACAGCCAGTTAGAGGATAATAATAACAGTAATCAGCCCCCTGAATCATTCGGAAATATGCAATGATGATGATATGTCGTCACCTGTGGAATGGTTTTATTATAATGCACCAAATCAGAGAAAGTCTTCATTATGTCAATGAAAACGAACTCAAGGCGTTCTCTCTCTTAGCGCGTAATCATTTAGAAATGTGATGAAAACGAGCAGATGTTCACTCCTTTCAGCACGCGTGATTATTAAATATATGGTAAAGAGTTTTCTTTGACATGCGCGCCTCCAAAGGGAAATTCAGACCGAATGGATGCGCGTCCACAGACTCATACTGCTGCACTCCAGAGAAAAGTGCATTAAATACACCAGCACTGTTTAGCTCTTTAATTATTACAGTCACTTCTTAACATGTCGTATTGTCCGTAGCAGGTCACATGGGTCCTTCCTTTACGTCCTAAGGTGCTTCGTTGATCTTTTTTTTTTTCTGTTACATGTTTGTGCTGTGAAGCAACAGATTGTAGCACTATGTGCCTAAGACAGATTTCCCCTCGGGGACAATAAAGTTTCCTCTATTTTATTGATATTTGACTGTGGATGAACTGCGAGAGAAACGTGCTTCTCTGCCGGGAGGAAACTGCCCTTCATTCCGCCGCTGCTGCTTCCAAAATGAGGAGTAGCTGTCAACTATTCCAAATAGTTTTACAGGTTTACATGCGCCGGCTTGTCTATTAGGTTATGCGCCTTTATAGGTACAGTTCAGGGGGCTCAGCCCCCGCCCCACGGGCAGGCCCGAGGTTTATGGAGCAATGGCAATAAATCAGTTTTTTTTTTTTTTTAAAGAAAGAGAAAGAAGAAAGGGGGATTTGAATACAGTAGGCTGCAGTATGAAGCGGATTAACAGCTCTGATACAGTAAAGCAGAGGTGACAGGAGGCGGCTTGGAAACGGAAAGGATGAAGAAAAAGTTCAACAAATGACTCACTTCTTTCCCCCAGCAGAGATATATAAAAAAGGTGTTTCTGTCTGTAAGCAGCAGGCTTACCTTCAGCAGCTCTTTTGTCAGCGGCGAGATAAATCCGTGCGCTTTGAAACCAAGTTCTCCTTGTCGCCTCCTCTGCCCAAACCCCGGTGACTGGTCCTCCACAGCGAGCGGGCTGCGGGGGTTTTATAGAAAAGGCTGCACGGCGTGATCCACCTTCAGCCGATGACGTTGGTATGAATATGTTAAAGAGGCTCGTTCATTCACCGCGCGCACCGGAGAGAGAGACTTTTAGAAGGAGAGAAAAAAAAAAGGGAAAAGTTTGGAGAGCAGAGCAGAGACGCGGCGGTGCGCTCTGAGAGAGAGAGTGTGTGTGTGTGTGTGTGTGTGTGTGTGTGTGTGTGTGTGTGTGTGTGTGTGTGTGTGTGTGCTGTTATTGAGCCTAATAGCTTTTACAATTTTCAACGACCTGATGACCTGTTTTACTGATATGGAATTTTTTTTGACATTGTAGATGTATGACCAATGCATTTAAATATGACACGCACAATATAACTTATAACGGCCTACAAGTCCAGCTGAAATGGCGTGTGTGTGTGTATGTGCGTGTGCGTGTGAGACAGAGAGAGGATCAGATGACAGCGGATGGAGGAAACTCTCAGGTAGCCAATCAGCTGCAGGTTTGGGAGAGCGCGCTCAGGATTTTCTCCCCATCCCGTCTGTCGGCAGAAGAAACACGAAAAAGGAGAAGCCTCTAGCTCGGAATATGATCTAGATTTTTTTTTTTAACTAATAGAGAGAGACAGATTTCCAGCAAATAATTTAGAACATCTGCTTCAGTCATTATTGTCTAAGTTCTAGATACATTTTTTATTTTTATTTAACCTTTATTTAACCAGGTTAGATTTAATGAATGATAAATCAAATACGGAATTGAAATAGAAAAGGAAAAGGCAGATGTCTGAGGTTATGTCTCTCTTATTTCTTTTCCATTGAATTGTGACAAGAAGCTTGTACTACAACAGAATAACTGAATGCAGCCGAGAACTCTGATAGAAAAAAAGTGGAAACAGTAGAAATAGACGGTGCCGGTACAAAGCAGGTCAAAAGGTAGTTTGGAGGGGATTTTATTTTGTTAACTGAGTGCTTTCTTGAGACTTCAGCGGCACAGTTTTGCACTCTTGTGGCTTCCAGAGAAGGGACCTAATCCAGATGAGATGGATGGTAGACGCAATTTGTGCCGAGAGGCCTGGATTTAAGATGGATCCACACTGTGCGTAATTTTGCTTTTAACGTTAAAAAGGAAAGTTCTGAATCTAGGCTGGGTTTTTTTGGTGTGAAGAAAGTGTCCAAGAAAGGTCCAACTTCATAACCCCTATAACCTCCAATCATATTTGAACAAATATATTATTTTTTTAGGCCTATATTATCTGATATTTTCGGGTATTTTTCTGGAGTGAATACATGAATGAGTCATTTCCTCAATATCTGAACACTGGTTGTGTAAGAGACAACAACCTCAGGTAACATTCTTTGGGGTTGACACTTGAAATGTGTCTGATTTGTTTGTCTTATTATTTTATTTGTGTGTGTGTGTGTGGGGGGGGGCGTTTACATGTGTGAGCGCTGTGGATTGGAGAGTTTGTTGGGCCGGGCAGACTGATGGAAGCACGGGCCCACTGTTGGTGTGAATGTAACGTGGAGTCAGAAGAGGAAACACACACACACACACACACACACACACACACACACACACACACACACACACACACACACACACACACACACACACACATCCTGGGGAGATCCTGGGGGCTCTTAGAAGCTTTTTCTGCTTGCTTCTGTCATTTATAAAAAAAAAAAATACTATTGATTATTTACATATAATAATATATATATATATATATATATATAGGTTTCTTTCAATCAAATTGCCCCCCAAAACAACATGGATGTACATTCTTTTTAGGTAAAATCAATAATTATTTTCATTTAATTTTGCATTTTGGGTGTTAAATTAAATTTTATAGCAGTTGAAAAAAATTTTTTTAATGGTTTCAAAACACATCCTGACTACTTTGATACAGTCTGTCGACTTCCTCTGATCTTAACATTTACTCAAAATAATTCATAGTTTATGCTTTTTTTTAAACAAAAAAATTTAATATGTCATCTACATTAGGTTTATTGACCATGGATACATTTTATTTCAAAAAGCGCTGAAAAAAGTAACAAAAACATTTACAAAAGCATCGAAGAAAGCGACAAAATCAGCGGGGAAAGAACACGGCAAAAAAAGTTTTCAAAAAACATTTTCAATTTTGATCCGGAACTTCATGGTCGACAGGAAGACAACACAAGAGTTAAACAAATTATAAAAAATAAATAAAATATAGACTTAATAAAAGTCAGAATTCAGACTTTTTTTTCTCATGTGGCCCTAATCCTCTTCCGTATCAATGCACCTGGAAACACTGCAGCTATGATGGCGCCCGGTCCAACTATAGCTCATTGTGTGACTTTAAAACGTAAAATAACCCAGAGACTGTGATTCCTCTGTTGAAATCAACCCCCCCACACTGCTTATTAATCATTTAAACGGATTCCAGACAAACAGCTGTAAATTACATGACATATTCTGAGAGGTTTTTGTTTAACATTCTGGTATTTGTGCGCCACCTTTAGTCAAAAACAAAGAGCGGCCATTTGTTTCATCCTTCATGTTTGAACTTGATATTTCCAAAGTTCCACATTATAGTCACAGAGCAGTAAATCTGCTGCAGCTGACATCCAATAGCTGTGAGCTCTGTGGGGAATCCCCCCAAAAAAAAAACAAACAGAAAATACACACATCAAAAATGACACAAGTTTGAAGAAGACAGCAAGTTTAATTCACAGAGAAATAAAGATGGAAGGACATTAGTTTGTCTCTCCGAGAAGATGAATGCAATTATTATTATTATTATTAAGTATGTGTAGAAAAGTCCTCCCACACATATTATATTATTTTTTTTTTGTGGGGGTTGTTTTTTTTTAACTGACTTCTTGTGTGATGAACTTTTCTCCCTAAATATAATATTTAACATCTAATAATCTGTATTTCAGCTGCATTTAGAAAGGGTGTAGGTCATACATAATAATTGTATGCAGAATAGAAGTTGGGATGTTAATTAATGAAATGCTCTGGACTTAAATGGGCCCTGACACAATGCAGATACATAATCAGTGGTGTAGTCGAATGTATACACATATATATATATATATATATATATATATATATATATATATATATATATATATATATATATCATAGTGGGGGATCTGGGTGTCAACATTTTTATCCTGCGATCTGATACACTTTTTTTTGCACCAATTTACGATGGAAATACATTTATTTAGCTTATACGAAGAAAAAAACAGAAAAATAAGGTGGTTGGTGGTTGCTCTTCACAAGTAAAATAAATGATCAGTTCACGACTTTCATTGAATTTGGGTGTTTTATTGAATTTTATAACATTTGAAAATAAATTCATAAAAGAATGTTGACAAAAATCGACAAAAACATCGGGAAAAGCGAGAACAATTTTGGAAAGTTGACCGAAACGTTAAAAAATAAGTTGGAATTTTAAATTTGGACCCAGAAAAACCAAACGCAACCCAGAGCGTTTTTTGATCCAATCCAGAAATACTGTGTGTGGACTAGCCAGACCTTCCTCCACAACGCTGTGGAGGAAGGTCTGGCAATGTAAAACTAAAACCAAACATAAGCCCTTGCCATTATATACTTGAGCTGCATCAGTTTGAATTGCTTGTTGCTGACGTGACTTATACTTTACATTTAGTCAAGTTGGAAAAGCAAGCTGTTTATCTTCCACTACTTCTACACCCCTCCCTCCCTCCCTCATTTTCTCCCTCCCTCCCTCATTTTCTCCCTCCCTCCCTCCGTCTTCTTCCCTTTGTGATCATATTCAGTTCATACTTGTGTCAGAGCGTTCCTGGCTGTCAGCTCCCATCACCGGGGGTCTGATCATTAAGAACAGCAGCGGGGAGGCTTTCAGACAGGAAGAGGCGTGGCGTGACGTCAGCGTCTCCTGCAGGTCAGGTGTCCAGGGAATCCCGTGAGAGGAGCATTCAAGCATGAAGCTAAAGGAAGCTTCTGCTTTATTACCGAGGGGGTAAGCGAGCATCCGGAAAGCGTACCTCCTATGGGGAGACTCTGAGGCTAACAAGCCATCACCTCCCTCTAGCCATTGACTTCCATTCATATTGGCATCACTTTGACAGAGAATAACTTTACATCTGAAGCGTTTAAAGACTCTATTTGTCCATTTTTTATTTCTAGAGAAACATGACGATGTATAAAAGGCTCCATTACCTTGTACCTCACGTTATGGCTCCGTAGCAGACGTTTTTGTAAAAATAGGCTAACGATTGTGTCATAACTACACGACTAAAGGCCTGGACACACAGACCTGACGAAAAGCAGCAGGCAACGAACGTGAGTCTGGTTTCTCCAGAAATTCGAAGTCATGGCGGCTCGTTCAGAATACGATCTAATATTGTACTAAAATAGTTCACCAAAACGTGTTTCTGAAAACATATTAAGAGAGAAATAGGCCGTGCAGTTGCTGAATCTGTCTTCATTTCAGATCGAGAAATTACCGTACAGTCAGGAGAAGCTCGCAGGCAATCGGGGGGACGTGGAGGCATACAGTCACGGGAGAAGCCCGTAGAGAGTCCATGAAAGCATCGGAACAAAATATTTCAGCAACGTTTTGCTGCTGCTCCTACGCTCATGGACAACTCCTAGTCACACTCTCCGTCTCTGTAAGATTGGGAATGATTGAGATTTCTCTCGGCACAGCTACCAGAAGACTTCACACTTTCAGACACGTTGCTCACGTCACATCTACGTCTTCAAGCTCAGTTGGAGGCTGCTCAGTAACACTCAGCCAGCACCGGGAAAGAGACTTCTGATATCCTTCACTGGTCTCAGTTGAAGTATATGGCGTTGCTGTGTCCATTTTGTTAACTGTCTATGTTTATTACCTACAACTTGGCCATTTTTTTTTTTTTTTTTTTACCCTTGTGTTTTTCCCTCCGGTCAAATCTGACCCGTTTTCAGAGTTTTATTTATATCAGAACCAATATCTATCTATCTATACCAAATTGCCCCAAAATAACAATGATGCATTGTTGTATGGGTTCCATACAACGTGCCATTTTTTATAGCGTTTGAAAAAAAAAAATGTTAAATGGTTTCAAAACCAAAAACTAAATTTTGACATAAGCCCATCTGGGATTCATTCAACATGCTCTGATCTTGAATTAATTAGTCCAAATAACTCATAATATTTGCGCTCTTTTATTTTTTTTACTCAAAAATGAGGTATAATGTCATATAAATGAGGTTTATTGATCATGAATAAAAAATATAAAAAAAAAGGAACAGTTTCAATTTTGACAGCAAGTTGATGGTGGACGGGACAACAACACAAGGCTTAAAAGTTGTGTCCAGCATTTGAATCAGTTACGGTTCTGATAATAGTGGCGACGCTAAAAAGAAGTCTAACGAGGGTCAGGACACATCCTCATACTCTGCTTCTGACTGGCTAGTAGTCCTTACCTAGGTACTGTCAGGGCACGCCCTCATACTCTGCTTCTGACTGGCTAGTAGTCCTTACCTAGTTACTCCACATGTGTGACTCCCAACAAAGATGGAACAGAAATGAGATGTCTCACTCTGTAGCTAAACAGAGAGCTCAACACACAGGGTGAAAAGAGGAGCTGCAGCAATGTGCAGTACAACAAAAATATGGTGTTTTTGTTTTTTTTATTAAACCATTCTGATATAACCTCTAAATACAATTATGAACCTGAAAATGAAAAAAATATGAGCACTTTGAGGAAACTTGTCACATCTGCTGCCAAAAAGCACTGCGTTCATTCTACGGTGGTAGAAAATCAAGAGACTGTCCTCCCCTGAAAAAACGGCCACATAAGTCGTTTTGTTGAAGCAGCAATTACGCCTCATATTTACGTTTATAGCGGCACCTCCCTCTAGTGGCCGTAGATATTATGACGGGAGCAAAGCAGGAAGTTTGACACAGAGTTTAAGAGCGCTAAATTCCCGGGAACTAGTTTTTATCGTATTGTAAATGTATTGTAGACTTTGGCTTGGGCCTTCCTTGAGTCGACATTACGTGGTTTCGGTTCCATGGAGTTTATATCTGACCCCAAATCCACTCGTGGACATTTCAGTCATCGTACGGATCCATATGCATATGTGCACTTTTTCTGTGAGCTGGTGGCTCGGCTGTTTTATTTTGTTCTCCTCCATCATGGTCTAGTTTTTCGGGGGGTTTTGTGTGTTGTAAAAAATGGAATTTTCTATACATTTTTTTAAGAAATATTAAAACACACACAGACGAACAGACTATTTGCATTTCTTGTCCTGTTGTCCCATCGCACCACGAGGATCTGCTGCGGATACTTAAAGGGCCATTCCACTAATCCTAATCCTGAGCTTTTAAAAGCTTCTGTAATGGAGATCTTCCTCCCGCGGCGCCTCAGGCCGGTTTATTCTCCAGATCACATCTCTGGTTTCAACCTCAGACACTCTGTAGTCCCAAGATACATCAGATTGGATTCATTCGACTTCAGAACATGAAGCGATGCCCTCTTATTGATCAGCATTGATTGGAAAGTGTACAGTGTTGACAGGAAAGGTGGAGAATGAATCATGATTCAATAACAGAAAGCGTTCAGTCTGAAAGATTCACATATATAGATTCGCTGGATCGCTGGATTACGTCCAGGTGTGTGTGTGTGTGTGTGTGTGTGTGTGTGTGTGTGGGGTGTATGGGTGTGTGGGTGTGTGGGTGTGTGGGTGCCTGAGGGCTGATGACTTGATAAGTTAAGCCTGAGTTTAAGCGTTCACTGATCCTCCATCTTGGCTCGGATGTTCAGTTGGCTGTTTTCATCACATCTGAAGCATTTCAACCCTCAAAAGACACGTCACAAACTAAAGACGCCTGAGGTCTTCTGCACGGCAGCACGATTCAGTCGAACACTGGTCAAACACAAGCATTGGAAGAAGAATGAAAGGTAAAGAGGAGGGCTTGCTGTCTGACTGTTCTCGAGAACCATTCGCACATATCGCTATGACAAGTAAAGCACTGAAATTCTTCTGTATTCCACGTATTTCTCAGCACCACATTGACTGCTGCTGTATAAGACCACAAAGATCCTCGTAGGTAGGAGGTCGGAGGGGTGTTTGCAGGGTTCGAATTACGTGGGAGCCAGTGGGAGCTGAGCTAGCGCTAGCTTGCTACGGTTAGCCACCTCGTCTCGGCTAGTGACGTAGAAAGCCGTGCAGATTTTGAACAGCTCTCCAGGAGACTGAAGGCAGGACACATCACTCAGAAAACCATGGATGTTTTTTTTTTTTTTTCAAAGTTTGTATGCGTGTGGAAGCACCAGAGACACAAAATAACACCCCAAATCCCAGAAAGAGTGATTTTTTTCATAATATGGGCACTTTAAGGGGACCGGTGTTTTACCCCAAACTGCTACCTTTTTTCAAATTTGAACTAGTCATTTTGATGTCGAAACTGAACTGTCGTCGCCGCATGACGCTAACCTTTTGTCTGATAAACTTAACTGTAACTCCTATATTCCGCTGGGCGCAAATGCACTGCGTTCCGGAAGCTTCCTTCTGACTGTGGATTTCCAACAGATTAGGTTTTCATTAAAGTCAGTGTGTGTATTTCCACTGGCTGCATAACGGCTGCGTTCCGACTGCAGCCCTCCTCAATTCAGCACACGGCAGATAGTGCGGGACAGGAAGTCGAGCACAGAAACAAAATAAATATCGGTTAATTTTCAAAATAAAATACCCCGTGCTCACGGTGGATCATATTTCCCTGCACTACACCTTGAAAACACAGCACAGAGTTGTTTCCCCTCTACTCCTCTGGATGGAAACTAACTGGTGTTGGTTTTGTGGTTTTATTCTACGTGAATTTGCGAGAACTTGTGGGTCCTCGTGACTACAGCTGTCAGTCATGGTGGGTATTGACGGACGGCGGAGCACGCAGCGGAGCCGGTCTGCAGCCGTTACGCATCTGGTGGAAATGAGGAGTGAGATGCTCTTGGTGTGGTATGGCAGCCGAACCCGGTGGAGAATCGGAGTAATGTCCACTGAAGCGAACGTCATCTCACGTTGCTCTGTACCCGGCTCACGGTCACCTTTTTCTCTTTTCAACTGTAAAGATTGCTCAACTCAACTGTCATCTTACCGGCCTGTGATCATGTCACGCGGTGTCCCTCATTTTCAGCCGGGTGTCCGTCCCCTTCCTCTGTCTCTGTGGCGTTCTAACCTCCGGTGGATTTGTGAGGACTATGGTTAACTGCTCCTCAGATCTCTGCAGGGTAAATCCAGACAGCTAGCTAGACTATCTGTCCAATCTGAGTTTTCTGTTGCACGACTAAAACTACTTCTGAATGTACACATGTTCCACCAAAACAAGTTCATCCCGAGGCTATTTTGCAGCAGCACCGTGACTCCGACCGGCACTTAGCGCCGCACGAGACGATTGTGATTGGTTTAAAGAAATGGCAATAAACCAGAGCACATCCCGGAATGCTGTGTGGACTAGCCAGTCCCTCCTCGGCAGCGCTGTGGAGGAAGTTGTGGACATGCGAGACTATGTTAACTGTCCTGGTGGGTCTTCTAAGGTTAGTTGTTATGGTTGAGACATTCTCCTGTTTATATTCTCCAGTCAGCTCCCAGAGCCTGACAAGTAGGAGCATGCTGACACACACACACACACACACACACACACACACACACACACACACATGCACATTTAGGTGTAGTCCACACGTACACGGGTATTTTTGAAAAAGGGGTTTTTCCGTCCTTAAACAAAACTCCCGTCCACACAAGCACTGTTAAATTAAACCACAAAAACACATTGAAGCGCTGATACAAGCCAAACCCAATATATATAACCAGAACTGTAAAGCCACGTTGGCCAATCACAAGCCTTAAAAAAAAAGCTGTTACCTGAAGGATACCTGGCTGCAATGGTGCATCGATCGCTCCGTAGCACTCTGACCCCTCTATTTCTCAATGTAATGGAAGAGTGACTGCACATTTATGTGTCAACGAAATGTTGCCTCACTTGTGATGCCTCGCAAAGGAGATGACAGCGCTCACTCTGATGTTACAGGACAAAAACTTCCCGTCTACACTACAACCAGGGTGAAAATTAACTTTGGCAGGAAACATTTCAAGGTTACTAGCCAATTTGGTCGGTGATGAAAGAAGCAAATAACACTGTGTCTGTTTGAATCGGCAGGCTGCAGAAACAATGTGACATGTTAACTGATTGGTCTGTTTTCCGCCAAGAAATTTGGGCGGTTTTGTGTGTGTTTGGCTTGGAAACATAATCTTTATCTGGCAAAACTGCTTGAAGTACTAATTTTATATTTCCCATGAACACTTTGTCGTGAGGTGTTGTACAACCGTTGGCTCCGTGCCCTACCGTGTGGTAACGCAGCGTCAAATACACGCGCGGCTAAGGACACGTTTGCAATCCTTACACTGAGTCATTGCACGTGGTTTTCAAATCACATTTCTGTTACAGATGGCTTCATGTCTGACCTGTTGGGCAGGACAACCTGTTCTCACTCCCAAATCGTAAAATAGTGACGCTTGATCAGTATCTCCTTGCGTCGGATACCGACGCAAAAATCACCCTTCAGCGTCTGTATGGAACGCAGCGGTGGAGCAGCAGCTCCGTGGCGCTGTAAGACGACATAGTATTAAGCAGTAATGTATTCCTTTTTGCTGTAACGCAGTAATATAACGCATTACTAATTACATTACTAATATTATTACCCGTTACAATCACAGTAACATTTTTTAAGAATTTCCCAACACCGCGAAGCATTTGTTCACAGGAAAAAAAAAAGCTGTGCGTATTACTTCATAACATCTGTGTCCCAACAGGTGACGGTACGTCAGCGCGCACAGCAGTGTGTCCGAGCAGCTGACAGATTTAAACATGTCGGGAATTAATGTTTAGGTTGTTAACCGTAAATCATTGCAGTTTATCAGCCGTGGAGAGTAACTCTGTAGTGGAATGGCTTGGCGACCAAAAACGCTTGTCCTCTACTGTGACCATTTACTGTTCAATATGTTTCTGTCATGAACGGTAATAATTATTACAGTTGCAGTTTTACAAACAAGAAAGTGAGCAACTTAGCTTGACGGACATGTTGCATCCATAGACAGTATTTGTTGCATCAACAACATGTATAACAGTTGCATCTCAGTAAGCTAGCAAGAGTACACAAGGTACACAACCGACAACTTCCGTGTAGCCTACTTCAAAATAAAATCACTTCCTGTGACGGTTCGCAGTAAAACTAAATTACTGTTAAACAAATAAGGTTGTGGACCTTTTCACATATCAGCTGTAAATCAAGTACTGTAAATAATGTAAATAGTGAGTTTTAATCACACTATAATTGACAATTTCCTTTAGACTGTTTCAAACTAAACAACATGGATTTCTTATTCAAGTGCTTTAAACAAACATTTTACAACAATGCCGTACTTCAATACAACTGTATGGTACTTTTAATTGAGTATTTTCATTTTCTCCTACTTGCCTATTGTACGTTTTACTTATCTATTTTTTGTAGCTTCAGTTACTTTGCATATTCATATTAATTATACAAAATATTATGAATAATCTGTGATGTATTAAAGTGGATAAAGATAAGACTTTATTGATCCAGTGGTGAAATTCACAAGCTAGCTGCCAAGTCAAACTTCTGCTTTTATGTAATTTAACTGTAAAATTGTAATATAACTAATTACTCTCAAATGACAGTAACTAGTAATCTATAATGTATTACATTTTGGAAGTAACTTGCCCAACACTGGTATTAAGAGAGACAACGGTAGCGAGTAGTATGAAAGACCAAAATGCCGTGTAAGGCCGGTTACACACTGCCTGCATGGCGTTTCTGTTGTGTGTCAGCTGCGTGGATTTTTCTATGTCTTTACACACCAGACACGTGTCTGTGCTGCTGCTGCTAGCCTTGTCTGGACACATGTATGTTTCCCATTGATAAAATCTGATTACAGCAAAGACAACGTCGGCAGTATTGATGGCAAAATAGGCTCCAGAATATTTCATTCTGTATTGACAGGTGCAATTAGAAAATTGATTTATTATTTTTTTTTATTACATTTATATATCTGCATTTATATCAAAACCTCGAGACTTTCAAACATCAACATGTCATTTATTAATATGTATTCGTGTCTAAGCGACATACAAACATCTTTTCCGATTCTATTTTGCCGGGAAACGTGTCGCGTGTAAGCTCTAACCTGTTGACATTGGAGCCGAAATATAAACGGACACGCCACGCAGCTGAGACGCTCACGCCACGTAGCCAGTGTGTAACCGGCCTAAAGATGCAGGTTTGGGGCGGGGGGGGTGCAGGACTTTCCTCCAGGAGCCCGGGGTTCATGTCCCATTCTTCTCCCGCGTGTCACTGAAACGTACATTTTGTAACCCCATCCACCATCTTAATTGTGCCGTTCTTGTGCCGCATGTCAGTTAAACGCCAAAGGCACATGACCAAGCGTCTGTATGTTACGCGATGGGAGAGGGAGAATGTGTCGGACAGGACGGAGGGATGTTTATCAAGGTTAGGAAGTGTAGAAAGCCAACTCGTCATTGAAGGACAAACCCACCCAAAAGGAACTGGCTACCCTAAAAACTTTGTCAAAAGTGTGGGATGCAAGCTACGACAATTGCGTTTATTCAGCATGGCTTTTAACTAATTGTCACTCGTTTGCATTATTATTGTAGTTTACATGACTTGTTTCTCCTTGTTTTTTTTAGATTTTTACATATTCTATTGCTCCTGGCATATATCTGCAGACTGTGTTATTTGTTGGTGATTTCATGATTTGGTAACTGATTTTATTGTCCTCATGTGATCTTGTTTGTTTTGTGGTCTCTCCACTTTGTGCTACACTCTCTGTATGAGAGGTGCTGTATAAATGAAGTTTATTATTATTATTATTATTATTATAAAAGAAAAAAAGCACTTACGCGGCGCCCTGCTAGCTCACCTGGTTGACCGTTCGCACCACAAACTAAGACTAACTAAGACTCAAAAACACAACAATTAACACTTTCTGAATCGATGAATCTAAATGATATCTAACCTTGGCGTACATGTTCCTGTCGTGTGACCTCTGACCTTTGACCTACCAACTCCTGGCTGCTCATAGGCTGCTATTAGCGACATTTTTTACACAGATGCACTTAAACTCAATAAAAAGTCTTGTCACGTCATGAAAAATCCCCTTTTATTCCCTAGACGAGCTGCACTCTCATCCCCGCAGGATGATTCAGATGTGTGAAGATGTCGGCCATCTTATCAGGCTGCAGATCAGACAGTGTGTGTGTGTGTGTGTGTGTGTGTGTGTGTGTGTGTGTGTGTGTGTGTGTGTGCAGAGAGTAGAAAGTGCTGTAATGTAAACACTGGATGAACTGTGGCTGCTGTCAGCCCGAGGCAGCGCTGCACTGACAGTCTGAAAGCTTCACTTTGATCTGGATCCTGCTAAATACGAGCGTGTGTGTGTGTGTGTGTGTGTGTGTGTGTGTGTGTGTGTGTGTGTGTGTGTGTGTGTGTGCGTGCGTGCATGTTTAGCGTAGCTGCATGCCTCTCAGGGTCAGGAGTGTATCCTCAGCTTGACATGTGCTAAAATCTGCTTCAGCTTCACCTCCTGCTACCTGAAGCTGACACACACACACACACACACACACACACACACACACACACACACACACACACACACCACCCTAATTTCTCCATTGTGATGTTTTGTATTCACATTTTCTGTCCTTCTCTGTCTACAAATGTCTTCATCACCTTTTGTTGATTGATTTATTGTTGACTACACAGAGACCATTTAACTCCACTTTCATTTATACGTGTATTTCAAACAAAACCCCCCAAAAAACATGAAGCTAATCTAAAAAAGAAAAATGTAAGGGGGGTTTCAGGTGTGTCCTGGCGTGGTGGAGATCTGAGTGATTGGACTCAGCTGCACACAATCTTCTCATTACCTGTGGCATAAAGACACCGGGCTTCCAGAGACTCAACGCCAGATTACTGTTTACCTCAGTCCAACAGACTTCTAGTCTCCCCTTGTAGCTACCTCTTGCTTGTATCCAGTCAAAACTCATTTTGAAGTTGAAGTTGGAAACAACCTAATAAATTGTAAGAAATTGCACGATATCGCAATAGGTTTGAAAGTGCAATAAGATCGTATTCCTGATAATATCTTAAATGTTTTGGGTATTTATTGTATTTTTCATTTATTTTTTACTTTCCTCTTTTCTTACGGTGTATTTAATTACCTTTCTTCTTAAGTTTACTCATGTTTTATGTAAGATTGTAATGCCCATTGAATGCAAATGCCTTATTTATATATTTTTTTAAGTACAATACCGAATTGTTAAAAATTGTTTGTATTACATATTTGCATACATAAACAAATATTAAACATTGACATGCAATAAACAATAATAGAGAAAAACAAATACATATGTACAAAGAAACAGTTGCATAAGAAAAAAAATTGCATCATGACATAAGTATCGTGATAATATCGCATCATGATAATATCGCATCATGATATCGTATCGTGATAAGTACCGTGATAAGTATCGTGATAATATTGTATCATGATAATATATCGTGATAGTATCAAATGTGATATCATATCTTGATAAGTATGGTATCGTGATAAGTACCGTGATAATATTGTATCATGATAATATATCGTGATAATATCGTATTGTGATAAGTATTGTGATATTGTATCATGATAATATATCGTAATAATATCGTATTGTGATAAGTATTGTGATAAGTATTGTGATAATATTGTATCATGAAAATATATCGTGATAATATCGTATTGTGATATTTATTGTGATAAATATTGTGATAATATCACATCGTGATAATACAGTATTGTTGTATTGATAATATCGTATCATTATATCGTATCATGGTAAGTATTATATCGTGGGGCCACACTGATTATAAGGACAGATAAAAGAGATATGGTTTGTGCTGCAAAAAAAAAAAAAAAAAAAGGTTTTAAAAAGTATTGATGTTTTTAGAAAACCTTTAGAAAAGCGCTTCATTCAGAAATATCCGAATCTTTCAGTATGGGCAGGCGCCCAGGTAGTTCACCTGGTTGAGCGTGCGCCCCATGTATCGAGTCTCAGTCCTTACCGCAGCGGCCCGGGTTAGATTCCGACCCAAGGCCCTTTGCTGCATGTCGACCCCCTCTCTCTCCCACTTTCCTGTCTTCAGCTGCCCTATCCAATAAACACAAAAAAGCCCCCCAAAAATCCAATTTAAACAAAGAAAAAAAGAATATTTCAGCACGGATTGAAAGAGCTCCACATTTCAAAAAGCTTTTTGGTGCGTGACCTGCGCCGGCAGCCTGGTGGACGCAGACTTCCTGTCCTGTTAGAGAGCTGCCAGTCAGGGGAGCGGTTGTCAGTTTACAACGGAAGCGGCGGTCAGATATTTTACACCGTCTTTCCTGGCAACCCAACACTCCAAGGAGCAGCCGAGCAGCGGGAGGGAGGAGAGAGAAAGTTTTCACTCGTTCCCCGGAGACGAGAGAAGATGAATGAGGAAGGTGGGGGGGGAAGGGCACGACAGGGGTGATAACGAGGTAATGTGGGTCTTCGTATAGACAGGTAGATATAGGTTTGATATAATCCATCTGTCATCACTAGGACTTTGTAAAGTTACTAGCCAGTTTGGCCGGTGATGAAAGCAGCAAACAACACTGCGTCTGTTTGAATCGACCGGCTGCAGAAATGTTGCCCGATTTTTGGGGGGTTTTCCCCCCAGATATTTGGGCAGTTTTGTGTGTTTGGTTTGGAAATGTTTCTTTGGCAACGCTGCTCGTTGTACTAATCCTACATTTCCCATGAACACCATGTCGTGATGTGTTCCATTTGTTTGAGTCTCAGGGGCATCGATGTTACCTGAAAGTTTAATTAATTTGGTCTCTTATGAATACTTTCTCTCTATAGCTGATCACTTTAAACTAAACTGGAAAACATTGAAGATTTTTTGTTTCTTTTTTAGTCTTTAGAATTAACCCTCGCCTGTACACACACACACACACACACACACACACACACACAGAGTGGTCCATCCCCCCTGACCCACTTCACCTCCCCTCCTCCACGTCTCTTTGATTTTCTCCTCCTTTCTCCTTGTCCAAGTCGCTACCTGTCATCAGCAGCTCCCTCCAGGGAACGTGTGTGTGCGTGTGTGTGTGCGTGCGTACTCATCATCTGTTGTGGATGAAGTATTCCGATACTTTAGTAAAGTTGGAAGAAGTTCTAATTCACAAACACATTGTGGACTTTTTTTTGCAAATATTGGATAATTCTTCCTCTTTCAGCCTGAAAACAGTAATTTAAACTGAATCATGGGATAAGTTTAGAGGGGAAATGTCTCTTCAGTAGAACTGCTAACAACTCAGACACATCTGAAACATGACAAAATGTTTGTAAAATCTTAACCCGAAATGTAACTGGTAACACCAGCTGTAGGATAAATGCAGTAATGATGATAATTTGATTTATGGGCGCCTTTCATAGCACTCAAGTTCACCTTACAGATAAAACAAGTAGTAGACTTAACAGTACAATGCTTCCCTCAAAGAATAAAGTAGGATGAAATGGAAATACTCAAGTAAAATACCATACATTTTGAAGTAAAGTAAAAGTGCTTGAGTAAAACATAGTTAAAAACTAATAACTGGTGGCCGGTTAGCTCAGTTTGTAGAGCGGGTGCACATATTTTTCTGACTTCATAAGTAACTATATTGAAACAATAAGTGAACTAGAAGGGCACTCGGGAGAATGCAAACCCCGCCAAGCCATGTCCTATTTTTCCAGTTGGGAACTCACTTTTGAATGCAGCACGAATGCCATATCTCGCAAGTTTAACAGGAAGTGAAAAATGATTAGTGGCTTGGATCTGCTGAAAAATTGAAAGGGCTCCTCCTTGGCCCATGTTATCCACTTCTACCTAGTTTCATGAAATTGAGGCCAGTAGTTGTTCTGTAATCCTTCTGACAGACAGACAGACAAGAGGAAAGACAGAAAGAACATAACCTTCTTATGAGAGAGGTGATGAAGTTACATTGTGTTCCACTTGCTCACTGTCTCTCTTGATCCCAATCTCAGTTTTGGACAAAGTCAGGAAGATGGCTACACGATGTGACACTTAAACAATCAAAATCATACTGTAAAACTTCCATCTCAAACAGATTGAGTAGTTGGATCCCTTAAAGTGCTCATATTACACTCATTTTCAGGTTCCTAATTGTATTTAGAGGTTGTACCAGAATAGGTTTATGTGGTTTAGTTTTCAAAAAACAACACTTTTGTTGTACTGCACATTGCTGCAGCTCCTCTTTTCACCCTGTGTGTTGAGCTCTCTGTTTTAGCTACAGTTCCATCTTTGTTGCGAGTCGTGCATGCGCAGTAGCTAGGTAAGGACTACTAGCCAGTCAGAAGCAGAGTATGAGGGCGTGGCCTGACAATACCTAGGTAAGGACTAATAGCCAGTCAGAAGCAGAGTATGAGGGCGTGCCCTGACAGTAGCTAGGTAAGGACTATTAGCCAGTCAGAAGCAGAGTATGAGGGCGTGCCCTGACAGTACCTAGGTAAGGACTACTAGCCAGTCAGAAGCAGAGTATGAGGGCGTGCCCTGACAGTAGCTAGGTAAGGACTACTAGCCAGTCAGGAGCAGAGTATGAGGGCGTGCCCTGACAGTACCTAGGTAAGGACTACTAGCCAGTCAGAACCAGAGTATGAGGGCGTGCCATGCTAGCAGCTAGGTGAGCATTATAACGTATGTTCCAAAGGGACCACGTTGGTCTCTGAAGTAAAGGCTGGACTACAATAGAGCTGTTTGGAGCAGTTGGTGAACAGTGTTTTCTGTTGGAGATGGTAAGTCCCTTTGGGGGGGACTTTGAGCTTTTTCACTTCGTAAACCTATAATGTACACAAAAAAAGATATATAACACAATAAAGGAAAGGGAAAAAGCCAAAAAGCATAATATGAGCACTTTAATAAATGTGTTTGTGTTGCTGTTTTTCTTCCATTGTTGTCTCATGCAGAAGTAGGAACTGATCAACATGAACATCACAGCACAGTAACAGTCACTGTCGGATGACTGAGCTACAAATGGAGAAATGTGGAAAGCCAGACTTTAAGACGAAGGAGAAGGTGTGTAAGGTGAGGCGCGCTGTGTTTGACCCCCGGGGCAGCCCCCCAAGGGTGAGGGGCAGTGCCGGGACTACCGGTGGCCAACTTCCTTATCTTTCCCCCCCCCCAGTCCGCGTATCGGGTTCGGGCCGGGGCGAGGGGGTCGTGACCTCGGGCCGGGAACAAGGGCTACTGTTCTGCTCCACTCGAGCTTTAAGAAGAGACGTCTGTCTGCAGAGAGAGGACCGACGTTTCATAAACGGGACGCTCAAATCAGAACGGTGAAGACCAGTCCTTCCAGAGTTTTTTTGTGATTGTTGCGGGTAAAAATCCTTGATTATGCGCCACGTTTTCTTAAAAAATGCGATGGAATATGCGGGATATTTAGGCAAAAACTGCGGTTTGATGAAAAAGAGAAAAAAAAGTAATCGCCCCCCCCCCAACACCCTGCTCATCGATGATGTTGCGTAATTACGTCACTTCATAACGTTCCCATGGCAACAGTGGAAAATGGCTGCTCTTGTGTGAAGTAAAGGCAACATTTTTCAACTTTCTGCTGAGATATATTATGTGACTTTTTTTGCAACGAAAATGCGGGGATTATGAAATCATGCAAGCCCCGTATATTTTGCGCGGAAATCGGCAATTTATGCGGCGAAAGTGCAGCGTATTTGGAAAAAAAAAATATGCGGACTTTGGCTGATTATGCGTTGAATTATGCGATCGCATAATCGCGTTTTTCTGGAGGGACTGAAAGAGCTGACGTGGCCCACGGTGGGACGGCCAGCTGGTGGGACTGGAAGACTTTCTTCATTTTTAAATTCCAAAGTGTGACAAGTATATACAGCTATCCCTACATCCCTTGCCATTTTTAGTTGGGTTACAGTAGCTGCTTACATTTTGGATCCAAGTTGGCAAAATACCAAATTGATTAAGCTTAGAGGCAATCCAATTTTTTCTCCATCTTTTTAATTTTTTTAATTTCCACACACACACGTGATGTCTCTCCTCTCTGTCCTGCCCTGAGCTGAGTTGTGACGATGCCTAACTGGAGATGGGACTTAGTAGTGTGACCCTCTGCCGAGGCCTCGGGGCTGACATACCTGACCGAGGGAAATGACCACTTCACTTCCTACCTGTGTGTGCGTGTGTGTGTGTGTGTGTGTGTGTGTGTGTGTGTGTGTGTGTGTGTGTGTGTGTGTGTAGGATGTTGCATCCTTTGTTTACTCTGATGAGGGAGTAAACAAAGGACGGAGGAAGTGTCCTTTATGTGAGGGAAGAGGGCCACAGCAAGATCACCTGTTACACAAGCACACACACATGCACACACACACACACACACACACACACACACACGGCTTTGGTTGCACAGAGTGTCCTCAGGCATAACATACACACACACACATACACACACTATGGTTGTTGGAATGACTAATCAGCACTGGGGTGAATCAGCTAACGTGTGTGGGTAAAGTTTTACGAGCTGAGATGACGTTCATAGTGAACCACAAGTAAGTATTTTCCCCTGCGGTGTGTGTGTGTGTGTGTGTGTGTGTGTGTGTGTGTGTGTGTGAGAGAGAGAGAGAGAGAGAGAAGCACAGTTGTGTTATCAGTGACACGTCTTTCTATGTGAGGACAAACTTTGTAAAATCTTTGTCAGTTACAACGACTGAAGAAATCTTTTTTTGCAGAAATCTTTGATTGCAACAGTTCGGTGTCGCACACAACGCGTTCTAAAATATGACTCCATCGACTTCCTGTTTGTATTCATTTAACGTGACTCTATGCCTGAGGAGGGACAGCCTGTCCGCTCCTGGGGGTTTGCACCCAGAGTTTTCGCTCCACATTTCCTCCATGTGTGGGTGTCCTCAGGGTGCTCTGTGGGTGTCATCGGGGTGCTCTGGGTATCCTGGCGTGTAAACTGGAGACTGTGAATTGCCTGTGAGATGTGACTAGTTGTCTGTGGCGGCGTGGCGACATTTCGTTATCAGTATTTTTGGTAGAACAGATTTGGTACCCTAATAAAGTCTGTGCTCAGAGGCTTTAACTGGGGGGATGGAAGAAACCCCAGGAAGAGCAACTCTCCCTGGATGGACAGCCCTGTGTACAGGCTAGATCTCACCCTGTCTCTCTCTCTTTCTCCTTCAGTCTCTCTGTCTCTCTCTTTCTCCCCATCTCTCTCTCTCTCTCTCTCTCTCTCTCTCTCTCTCTCTCTCTCTCTCTCTCTCAGCAGTGTGTCCTCCTCCCTCTCCTCCCTAATCCATTTATCATTACAGTAGGAAGCAACCTGCCAGCAGTGAGTTATCTGTGCTCCACCCCCGACCAGCACACACACACACACACACACACACACAGTTCCTCCATCCTGACCCAAACTGACAGTGGTGGAAAGTAACTAAGTATGTATGTAAGTAAGTAAGTATGTATGTAAGTAAGTAAGTATGTATGCATGATAGAATGAATCAGACGAAATTCACAGAGAATTGCTTGCAGACAAAGATTTTTCAGTGTGGTCATTTAGGGACCAAATAGTTTTATCTTGTCTCGCCTCACTTATTTGTAATGACTTCTCTCTCTCTCTCTCTTAAATCTTTAGTTTCTAAAATCAATAAACGTTCTTATCATTAACATGCATTGATCAGAATCCTGAGCGTGTTCAGGTGTGTGTGTGTGTGTGTGTGTGTGTGTGTGTGTGTGTGTGTGTGTGTGGAATGTGTCTGTCATGTCAGAAGGATTTTGTGAATGACCATCTGAACTCCGCCCACACACACACACATACACACACACACACACACACACACACACACACACACACACACACACACACACAGACACACACCTACACACACACACACACACACACACACACACACATACACAAACACGTTAATTCCTGGCTGCTCTCCAATTCCTGCCCCAATGACCTCTGACTTCTATCCATCAACTGAGGTGCTATCTGCCCTGCGGCTGTGTGTGTGTGTGTGTGTGTGTGTGTGTGTGTGTGTGTGTGTGTGTGTGTGTTTGTGTGTGTGTTTTCTTTCTCGAACAACAAGAGAAACATATTTTCTTCGTCGCTAATAAAAATAAAAAGTTTCAGCTTCTAGTTCATCACGTATTCGGTGGATAACAGTGTGCTTCTATTTTGAAATGAAGAGGAATTTGTCAGTTATGTGTTTAGTCAAATGACAGAAAAACTCAATGGTGCCTTCAGGTACGCTCGCTAATGATGGGGGGAATTTCTGCTCATTCACAATTAGTGTGATGAAGATGGTTCAATAATTATTATTTTTTATAATGAGGTTAATTTGTGAAGCTAGCGCAAAAGAAAACAACAAACATAGACATCGGCCAACTGAAAATTGGACCCATTGGTGTCGGCAGTTTGCAATCGGTGCATCCCTATAAAAACGTTATGTAGTTGGATGCCTACGGACTGTGAAGGAGGACTTGCCCTTTGGTGTGTGTACAGACAGGGAGACATGCTTGTGTTGCACCGCGGCTATATCGTCCATTAGAAGTTGCAAAATGAAGATGGAAGACTTTCTGTCAGTTCATTCTGACGCTAACACTCACTCCGTTCACTTAGACGACGTGAGAGTAGATAGATAAGAAAGGGGCTCCAAAGGAAACAAGGATTGGTTCAAGGTTGGTTCGCACAGATCCGTTTTCAGAAGTGAAAACAGTCTGAACAATTTAGGATACAAAGTTAGGATGCCGATTGAAACAGATGAGAGAAAGTTTTCACAGAGCTGAATGTAACAGATTCGCCCTGGGACACCCTGGGAATACTAGTCCCGTGTGAATGGGACACAAACACTCGCAACATGTTACCAATGTCTTCACGTGTATCCAAACCTGTCTGTCGGTCTCTCTTTCTGTTCACGTGGTTGTGTGTCTTGTTATCTGTCTACCTGATCATCTGTCTGTCTGTTTTCACTCTCTCAGCTCCTCACACTCACACGGATGTGCTTTTCATGTCAGCAGCACATAAACGCTATGGTAGAGTCACCTCTGTTTCCCCCTCACTGTCCTCAGAACCAGAGTCTGTCGGCAGCTCTTTACAATGTGCACTGATACATTTGTAGAAATAAAGAAGCTTTTACTTTTCATGCAATGGAAGAGAAACCAACATTTTTCACGCTCCAGGTTCCCTTAAAAATCCCCAGTGTAGACTGCTCTTTTCATCGTGCCCAGAGCAACAGTAACCACCCATTCATTCCAATATGCATCTTGCACACAACTTTGCACTTTTACGTTTTGCACCTTACATCCCACACCATGTGTACTTGTCTTGATAGTATGTCTTATTTGTATATTTGTATTGTTGTATATTATGTTGATATGTGCCTATCAGTCCTTCCAGAAAAATGCGGAGTTTTTTTTTTTTTTTCAAAAATTCTTGTTTATGCGGCACGTTTTCTTAAAAAATGCGATGGAATATGCGGGATATGCAGTTTTATGCTATAAAATTGCGGGAACTGAGACAAAAAAGTGATTCCCCCCCCCAGCACCCTGCTTTTCGATGATGTTCACGTCGCGTAATTGCGTCACTTCATAACGTTCCCATGGCAACAGGGGAAAATGGCTGCTCTTGTGTGAAGTAAACGCAACATTTTTCAACTTTAAGCTAAAATATATAATGGGACTTTTTTGCAACGGCAATACGGGGATTATGAAATCATGCAAGCCCCGCAGATTCTGTGCGGAAATCGGCAATTTATGTGGTGAAAGTGCGGCGTATTTGAAAAAATCCGGCCCCCCGCATAAATATGCGGACTTTGGCTGATTATGCGTTGAATTATGCGATCGCATAATCACATTTTTCTGGAGGAACTGCTATATGTATATGGTTGTCTCTATTGTACAGTATGTGTCTATATTACTATTTGTCTACTGAATGTTTACTACTACATGTCTATGTGTATAGAGAGTTAACGCCTACCGAAGTCAAATTCCTTGTGTATGTAAGTATACTTGGCCAATAAAACTGATTCTGATATGATATCGTACGAAAACGTATGCACAATCATTTGTATGACATCCTTCGACGTGACGACTGGTCACATGGCAGTTAAGTTTAGCGGTCTTTACAGTTAAATTTATCCTACAAAAGGTGAAGACGATCGTTCTCCAGTGTGAGAGAGAGAGAGAGAGAGAGAGAGAGAGAGAGAGAGAGAGAGAGCTGGGGCGCGTTCAATCTCAGAACGATGCGCACCGTTGGGAAACGGTGTGTAACTGCTTTGAGATCATACACTGTAAATATTAAAGGTCCCATGACATGGTGCTCTTTGGATGCTTTTATATAGACCTTAGTGGTCCCCTAATACTGTATCTGAAGTCTCTTTTATATAGACCTTAGTGGTCCCCTAATACTGTATCTGAAGTCTCTTTTATATAGACCTTAGTGGTCCCCTAATACTGTATCTGAAGTCTCTTTTATATAGACCTTAGTGGTCCCCTAATACTGTATCTGAAGTCTCTTTTATATAGACCTTAGTGGTCCCCTAATACTGTATCTGAAGTCTCTTTTATATAGACCTTAGTGGTCCCCTAATACTGTATCTGAAGTCTCTTTTATATAGACCTTAGTGGTCCCCTAATACTGTTTCTGAAGTCTCTTTTATATAGGCCTTAGTGGTCCCCTAATACTGTATCTGAAGTCTCTTTTATATAGACCTTAGTGGTCCCCTAATACTGTACCTGAAGTCTCTTTTATATAGACCTTAGTGGTCCCCTAATACTGTATCTGAAGTCTCTTTTATATAGACCTTAGTGGTCCCCTAATACTGTATCTGAAGTCTCTTTTATATAGACCTTAGTGGTCAACTAATACTGTATCTGAAGTCTCTTTTATATAGACCTTAGTGGTCCCCTAATACTGTATCTGAAGTCTCTTTTATATAGACCTTAGTGGTCAACTAATACTGTATCTGAAGTCTCTTTTATATAGACCTTAGTGGTCCCCTAATACTGTATCTGAAGTCTCTTTTATATAGACCTTAGTGGTCAACTAATACTGTATCTGAAGTCTCTTTTATATAGACCTTAGTGGTCCCCTAATACTGTATCTGAAGTCTCTTTTATATAGACCTTAGTGGTCCCCTAATACTGTATCTGAAGTCTCTTTCCCGAAATTCAGCCTTGGTGCAGAATTACAGCCACTAGGCCAGTCCCACAATGAGCTTTCCTTAGTATGTGCCATTTCTGTGTCTGTAGCTATTGAGGAGGAGAGTGGGAGGGGCAAGGTGGAGGGTGGGGGTGGGGGGTGTGGCCTTGACCAACTGCCACTTTGCTCGTTTGAAAGCCATGATGTCTCTCTCTCATGGGTGGGCCAAAGTCTCTGGGCGGGCAAAGCAGAGAAAGGGGAGGTAACCTTGCTTGTTATGAACTCATAACAAAACGGTCCATCTGAGCTTTCATTTTCTCAAAGGCAGAGCAGGATACCCAGGGCTCGGTTTACACCTATCACCATTTCTAGCCACTGGGGGACCATAGGCAGGCTGGGGGAACTCATATTAATGTTAAAAAACCTCATAAAGTGACATTTTCATGCCAAGGGACCTTTTAAGTCTGTGTCTGAGATATGTTTTCTCTCGTTTGGTGGGCGTGTCTCTAGTTCATTGGCTCAGGTGACAGGTGATACCCAATCAGCAGAGACATGTCTGTAAACTCGTGGTAATAAAAAGGCAGAGAGCTCTCTCGCCGTGGGGTCGAAAATCAAGCCGTTCCACTTAGCTGCTCCCCCCCCAGAACTTCCGCTGTGTGAACTGGATGCAGCGTTGTTCTGGTGCATTGGTTTTTGGGGCTTGTGTGCCTTTCTTTTTGCATCATTTCAATATTTGCATCATTTTATGTATTTGGTGGTGTTGTGTGTATTTGCAGCGCATTTGCTAAATGCTGCGCATGTGCTGTCAAATTAATGAAGATGTTTTCTTAATTTGCTTGTGTTTTTGTCCATTTGCGTGTGTTTCATAAAGTTGCAGTTGGTGTGACCCTGTCAGCCACCGTACGTTACAGTTGAGTTTAGTTGACAAAAAGTTCAGACACCAAAAGGACTAAGTAAGATTAGGAAAAAAGATTGTGGTTCAGGTCAAAACACCGGTCCCCTTAAGTAGTACACCCGGTACACAAATACCTGTTTCCTGGGTGAACGTCTCGTGTTTTCTCCTTACCTATATGTGTATGTTTATGTATATGTATATGTATGTATGTACGAATGATTCGTGAGAACAGCCTGAAAAACACAGCCTCCTCTTGAACCTGCTCAACCTGCATAGAACTGTAGCCCAGGTTACCGGCTGAGGTCACGACCCAGTTCTTTCCTGGATCAAATTGGATTGTTTTATCGCCGTTTACTACTGTGTGTGTGTGTGTATGTGTACGTGTATGTGTATGTGTGTGTGTGTGTGTGTTCAGACAACCTCTCCATCCCATCCCTTTGCTTTGAAAGTTTGAACTGAGAGCTGTAATTACACTGTCTGGCCCAGAACCACCTGTCGTGTGTGTGTGTGTGTGTGTGTGTGTGTGTGTGTGTGTGTGTGTGTGTGTGTGTGTGTAGTACACTTCTGCATAGCGACACACACACAGCTCCACCTTATCTGCTGCCTTTGAAATGTGTCTTCTGGTTAACCAGCGTCGCTCTGAGTGACTGAGATCAGTCGGTGCCCGGGGATGTAACAGAATACATCATTGAAAATCTGAAATTAGAAATATAGGAAATATGTGCACACAATGTAATTCTGCTGAATAAAACATCACATCCATTATTAATTTCACCCGTTTTAATAAAAAAATGCATTCTCTATAGGCTCGGTTTGCCATTTGTTTCAAAAACAATTCCAGTGCTGGTTCCATGGTATCACAATTTTGGATAGATGTCATGGAAACATGAATTGGTCATGTGAAAAGGGCTGGAAAGATGGGCAAAACAGGCAGCCAAGTGACAGTACTCTGATCCAATGGAAATCACAATCGTCAGATTGACAGCACTCTAGCCCAATGGATTTGGGAGGGAAGGCCAATCAGATTTCACGGGGAGGGGGGGGGGGGGTGACAGAATGCCCTTCTAGCCCCACCCCTGGCCCAGAGGAGGGAGGAGGGATCACCGAGGAGGATAAACGAGAGCAGCCTTCCCGGACGCCGTTGCTAACTCCGCCCATACAGCTGACCAATTGGCCTGATGCTTCAGAGGAAAGGACGTCTCGTTCCTCTAAAACCACGTTTCCTCGTTTCCTCGTTTCCTCTGTCCTCGCGCCTCTCCCGTGATTACCTCGGTGGGACGGAGGTAATGGGCAGGGAAGCAAGTGAAGGAAACGTGGATGCAATTTAAGAACCTTGGACGCACCCAAAGTCTACACTTCAATTCTCCCGTCTCACACACACACACACACACACACACGCACACGCACTTGTAACTACAAACCCGCAGGTTGTCAAACACCTCTTCAGTGGTCGACACGTCATCCTGCATACTTTGAACATACTTTGGAGACACATCATCCTGTGAGCAGGAATGCTCAGTGGCCTCCGCTGAACACTGGCATGTTTAAAGACTTAATTCATACAACACACTATAGCAACAACGGGGGCTGGGTATATATCAGACCTTTGTTACAGTCTGAAATGTGTCTTTACAACAGAGTTGAAAATTGTTAAATTTCTTATCAGAGTCTTAAACTTGTTCCCTTATTATTTCATCAAATAGTTCCTAATTTAAGTCATCAATTTTAGACTGTATTTTATTAAGACAAAGTTGTTGAACAGAAGCTTAGTGTTGGGCGTGGTTAGCATACTTACCATAAAGTGCAACTGAGGCTGACAGGAATTTGATCATCCAACCAGTCATAAATTGGCGTCCCTAGCGGTGGCAGGAAATACAGCCCACATTAGAGCTGTAATCAGGCCTTAAAAGTTAGGCCCGAGCCCGACAGAATTCTGCCCGAGCCCAACAAGTACATCTTGATTGACAGCTTTTTAAAAGCCCAAACCCGTTTACAGCCCGACATCATTCAAATGTGCACACACAGCTCTTTTGACTTTTGTCAAGAATGAGTCATTTATACATTTTGTTAACATCATTTATTCATGACTAACGTCAGCTACAGGCCACTTGGAAGTTGGAACAAAGAAATAAAAGAAGTCCTCCAGAGGCCAGCCTCCGTTCCACCTCCTCAGCATCCATTTTCACGCTAATAGAAATGCATCCCCTGACGGCGCATTTACCGCGGGAGCCCGAGCCCGGCCCTGGGCTACTCCAATTGCGGTTACACACAACGCATGTGACGTCGCTCCGTTTGTTCTTTAAAGTAAATTTACATTTTTTTACGTTTATTTTAAAACAGGACATGAACCCCGGTCTCCTGGGTGAAAGTCCTTTTTTTGTTTGACCCATCCAACCCCCCCCAACCTGCCTCTTCATGTGGAAATTTGGCGCACATAAACTTCGTCACTTTACTTCCTGCTTTGCTACCGTCATAACTACTATGGCCACTATAAGGTGGCGCCATTCTTCTTTTTTATATATTATATTATATATATATATATATATATATATATATATATATATATATATATATACATACAACAGTCGTGACATTAAAGAAGGGCTTGTTTATTGCTAAGGCAATATGGTCAAAATTAAATGATTTGATAATAATCTATAACAATAACAATAACTTATTTTACTAGTAAATTGCTGTTGAACGACAAAAACAACCACCAGATGTAGGAAGGACATTTACAATAACTTCAAATGCACCACGATGCTGTAGTTTACCAGTTTCATTGAACGCACCGTCTGTGTTGTCTTTCCGACGGCAGCTGCAGATTGTTAGCCTAGAAATCTAGAAGCAGCCTAGTGGCAGCTGGCTGGTCAGGCTAGCAGACTGTTACATACTGGTGTTGAATCATCTACAGTAAAACACAGTCAAACTTTACACCATTTAGCGTTAGCTGTCAACATTTTAACAGTGTTTAATCCAGCTACTAGCTAGCGGTAGGCTAACGTTAGCTGCTGTCGAGTATAGTGTTAACTTGCGGCATGTGCAGCGGTGTTTGTGTTGCCTGTATCGTCCGTCTCAGAGCATCAGAGAGAAGAGCAGACATATTAGGGGCACCAGATTTCGGTAGCCAGGGTTGGCAGGAAGAAGTAACAAGTAGCTAAATGTTCCAATCAATGATCCAGGCAGCACATTCTCCTCTCCCTCCTTCATTTTACACTCGAATGGTGGCTAGAACGGCTCCGGGTCAAACGTCAATATGGAATGGATTAATCTGCTTTATTTTTTTTAAAGCGTTATTTTTCCTCAGATTAATTAATTGAAATTAACGCGTTATTTTGACAGCCCTAATATATATATATATATATATATATATATATATATATATATATATATATATATATATATATATATATATATATATATATATATCCTGTTCTCAAACAACTTTAAAGTGTATGCAAATTGATAGAAAGCTCAGATAGGAACATGTGAAAGCTGCAAAAGCACTGCTGCAGTGTTGATTTTTCTCATTTTTTCCGCCCCCATCAAAGCAACAGATAGAAAACCTCTCAGAAACTGGGATCAGACTGGACGAGGAAAGAGGTTTTAGCGATCAGAAAAAAAGCCCAAACGGACACTCAAGTTTGGTGGAAATGTTGAAGCGGAGCCAGCCTGAGCCGTTCTGGTCAGACACAACTTGACCCACCGGCAAACTAACCCAAACATGTTCCTATCAATTGAAAATGGACGCAAATAAAACAGGAAGTGTAACATTCAAGTTTGTAATTTGTTAGTATGTGTTGGCATCCTCGTGGCTGCACGTTGGCATCAAACCGTCTCTGAACGAGCACGTTCCACCAAAACAAGTTCCTCCCCGAGGCTGTTTTACAGAGGCACCGTGGCTCCGTCCGGCGCTTAGCGATTATGATTGGTTTGAAGAAATGCCAATAAACCAGAGCACGTTTTTCTCCAATCCCGGAATGCTGTGTGGACTAGCCAGACCCTCCTCGGCAGCGGTGTGGAAGAAGGTCTAGGATTGGGCATCAAGGACCGATTCCTACTTTGAATTGTTTCAAAAACTACGATTCCAGTGGAATCGTTTCTTTATTGGAATCGATTGGAATCGTTTAGAGGATTTGGTTTCAAATCCGATCATGGCTTCCCAATTTAACATGCGCAAGTTTATTAAATTGTTAAGTTTCCGAAGCGGCCAGGAGATTGTTGTGTTGCAGCCTTGGAGCACAGTAAGCAGTGCTCTAGTGTGGCTTTATTTTACATTGAAAAATCCCTGTTAAACTACAACCCGGATGATTGAATGAAATAATCAGAAATGGACTCAGAATTGTTAAAATCCAAACGATGCCCAATCCTAGGAAGGCCTGGCAACGCAAGACTAGACGGAACTCGACCCACCAGCAAAATCATCTGAACGTGTTCCTTCCAACTGTAAATTCACTCAAACAGAAAGAACAAGTATAGCATCCAAGTCTGTAATTGGCTCGTTTGTGACAGCCTCCTCGTGGCTGCACGTTTGCCTTGAACGTCTCTGTGTCTGTGGCTTTTAAGGGAGATTTAATCGGCCAACAGCCTCCATCGGGAGCAGACTGATGTCTTATCAATACATTAATTGGATAGTTGGATTAACTGTATGAGCTGGTGTCAGGTAGGACGGAGCACCGGCTCGGCTCAGACTGACACAAACAGATGAGACGAGCTGCAGGGGAACGGCAGGAACAATGAAGACACGGGGAGCTGCCCCGCCTAATGCCCTCCATGGTAATTGTATTGGCTCTGTGTGTGTGTGTGTGTGTGTGTGTGTGTGTGTGTGTGTATGTGCTCTCCCCTGCTAGGTGAGGGAGGGTCAGCATCACTATGAAAAGAGAAAAGGAAGGAAGTTTGGCCAGCGGAATAAAGGCTGATTTAATGAGAAAGTAAAAACCCTCAGAGACTCTTAATTTACTGGAACACTTGTCCTGAGTGATGGATGGCAGAGACGTGTGTGTGTGTGTATTTAGAATTTATGGTATATCTACTCAGATCTGGTTTCTAAATGATCTGTCAAAATCCAAATATGTTATTTTGCTCTATTCATTTTTACATCCCATATAACATTCGCTATTGAGAGTTCCTCCCATAGACCACCATGGGACTTTATTTCACAAACAATATGTAAGTTTTTTTAATTTTTTTTATCCTGTTTGAATTGAGCCTTGAATTACACACACGATGTTCGAGCATTTAAAAGATAATTTTGCAACTAGAAAAAAGTTATTATTTTACCATCTTATTAACTTGTGCCTCGTGAGCGATGTAGCCTATTTCATCTTTTTATTACTGCTCGTTACGGCTTTGCATGGTTGAACGGTGGAAGAAGAGTGCTTGGGTCTGTGTTGCTTGGCTGTGTTCTGATGCTTGCATGGCTTCTTGTACTAAATGGGGGATACTGTTGATGTGTAACCGTGCTAATGTTGTGCTGCTTCCTGTAGCTCTGCATGGCTTACTGAGAAAGCTTATTTGTTGCTCTAGCTGTCTGTATGATGTCTTGTTGACTTCTTTCTGTATAGTTTAACCTGTACTAATGTCTTGCTTGTTATTTCCTGTTGCTCTGGTCTAACATCGTCTGGCCAAAGGACTACAGTTGAAAATTAGCCGGCTGGCTAACACTGGCACATTAACAGAAATGTTGATTAATGCATGTTGTCCTTTATAAAATAAAGAATAAAAATAAGAATATTGACACCCGCCATCTTCCCAATGAGGTAAGATAACGTTACATGTGTTGGGGAACAAAGCTAAGCTAGCTAGCTAGCGAGCGAGGTGATGTAAATTGTGATAGACGAGACATGTGGTTCGCTGAGCGGTTTCACACAAAGCTGAGTAGAACTACGACAAACTGAGCCCTTCTTCACTTACAAAATCATCTTTTAAAGTAACACACATCATACGTGTAATTCATGGCTCAATTCAGATGAGATCAAATCATTATTTGTCTTTCCCGTTCACTACCGTACATATTTCTTTTCTGAAATAAAGTCCCATGGTGGTCCACAGGAAGGGGAGGGACTTCGCCTCTCTATAATAACCAGTTTTGGCAAGAAGCTTCCTTCCTTCTCTTTATGGATTTGTGTAGACCTTCTAACCCCTGCAGCTGCACCTGTCTCTGATGAAAGGCTGAGCAGGAGCTATTCTCTCTCTTTCTTTCTCTCTCTCTCTCTCTGTCTCTCTCTCTTTAGATTCTCAGGGGGAGCGTTTTGATGTTGTGGAAGCACAATAGAAGATGGCTGGATGGGGGAACGTGCCTATGTTCCGACAGCCCTATGTTACCACATTTTTAAGAATTTTTTATTTCACTGAAAATTAGGCCCTATGTTCCCACATTTCCTTTTTCATAAATTTGTATCAGATTTCAATCCCCTAACACTAACCCTAAAAAATGTTGTGGGAGTATAGGGCTTATATTGAAGGGAAATGTAGGAACACAAAAATGAAAATGTCCTAGAAATGTGGGAACATATGTGCATATGTGATGTCAAAATGTCTACTGTGAGTAAGATGTATTGACATCAACACTGCGAGCCGTTCACACATCGGTCACAACTGGAATTATAATTCAGCTAAACAAATGTAAACAAGCAATCTGGCGACGCAACTTTCTGTCAAGAGGCGGGTTTGAAATCAAGAATAAAGAGAGTATGAGCACTGTGCAAGCTGCACATGATATAACCTGCACGTGTAAAACAAACAGCCATGCAAAAGTCTCTGAACATTTGCCTCTGTGCAGCAGTGTGAGCACTAAGTGGCGTAAACGGTTGATTTTGCAATGACTATAAGACTAAAATTTGGCTTCATGGTAGACTTTACGTACTTTTAGAGCCACGCTGAGTTAAAAACAAATAGTTTTGGAAGAGATTTTCTAAATTAAGAGGTCAAGAAGTAGAGAAGAGCAAACATCAGGATTAGGGGGTTAAAAGTCCCACCGGGGCCACCGTAGTTCCTCTGTATGCACTCAGTTAAATCTAATATTTGGGAGGAGTCGGTGCTCTGCCTCACCTCTGGCTCCGCTCTGCTGTAACGGGATTAAGAAGCAGGTTGATGAATCATCTGTCAGACAAAGTTAAAAAAGACATTAGGTACAGTGGTAGGAAATCCCTCGCTCACACACACAAACAGACACACACACACAGAGGATGTTTTAATGTTTAAATTGATCAAGTGTGGTCGGCAGATTTAAACTGTGGCAAAGTTAAAAAGAGAGGGAGCGAAGGGCTTAAGAGGACAAAGCAGGATAAAACAATGGAGGAGAGCTGCAAAGATGAGTCGATTTAGTTGTCAACTATTAAATGAATCGACGACTAGGTTCTTTAATCCTCAGACCGACCACAACAACAGTGCTGATCGGCCATTTTTGTTTGTTGGGAGCGTCGGTGTGGGGTCGGCTGTGTGAGGAGACGCAGGTCAAAGGTCTCTGTCCTCCTGAGGAACCTCTGACCCTCTGCTCAATGGAGTCCTCTGCGCTCAGACGCAACTTGTGTCTTCCTTCCAGCCGGATCAGCATCGATCCACGAGACCTCCTCCAAGTCGACACGGATACACCCTTTAAATCTGTCTGAATGATGCTAGAACAGCCAGCCCTAAACACTGTCCCCTACACCCAGCGGTGGAAGAAGTATTCATAGCCTTAAGGACAAGTACTAACACCACACTGTAAACAATACTCTGATAGAAGTAAAAGTCCTGCAGTGAAAATGTTACTTCAGTAAAAGTCTGTAAGTCTCATCAGGAAAATGTAGTTATTACGTATTAAAAGTAAAGAAGAATCCTCCCATTGTAGAAAGAGTAAAGGATCCAACCAGTTGTGTGTTTAATGGTCTCATCATCTCAGACGGACTTGTAGGCCGTTATGCAGTCCTTCCAGAAAAAACGCGATTATGCGATTGCATATTTCAACGCATAATCAGCCAAACGTCCGTATATTTATGCAGGTGCCACATTTTTTCAAATACGTCGCACTTTCGCCGCATGAATTGTAGATTTCCGCGCAAAATATGCGGGGCTTGCATGATTTCATAATCGCATCGCCCCGCATTTTCGTTGCAAAAAAGTCCCATAATATATCTTAGCAGAAAGTTGAAAAATTTTGCGTTTTCTTCACACAAGAGCAGCCATTTTCCCCTGTTGCCATGGGAACGTTATGAAGTGACGTTATGAAGTGACGTTATGAAGTGACGTTATGAAGTGACGTTATTATGCGACGTGAACATTATCGAAAAGCAATTTATGCAAGTTCCCACAATTTCATTGCATTTAGAATCAAACATCTGATTTTATAAACTACATGTGTTTAGTGTGCAGAAATCTTAACTCTCTGAATTTGACCCATTTTCAAAAAGTTTCTATATCAGAAATTTGGGTTTCTTTCAACCGAATTGTCCAAAAAAATAACGTGGATGGTTCCCTACAATGCTCTTCACAAGTTAAATTCATGATTATGGTTTCATATTTATTTAGGGCTCCAGGAGGACAACCACATCAACAAAGTGGATTCTATAGACCAACAATAAGATAGATGAGATAAACCGTTTATTGTCATTGCACAGAGACTCACTCAATAAAATTGGGAGTGCCACAACTGAAGGTGCAAAAATAAGAGACATTAAATAGCTAAAAACAAGAATAATTTAAGACATAAATACACTTAGGATGGGAACAAAGAAGACAAAAAGACAAAGAATGTCTTTGCAATCTACGATGAAAACCACCAAAGTGCAAACTCAAAGGAAAAACGTCCTCATGGGTTTTTTTTTTTTTTTTTTTGAACGGGTCTGATGGGGGTCACGAGACTCACTCAACAGGCAGACAAGCGGGTCAACTTTCAGTTCAGGGAAGAGAAAGAAAAACAAGCAGAGTTGCAGTTTTTGCAGCTTCTCCAGCGCCGGGGCTGACTCGGCTGACACGTGCAGCTCCTGAAAGGCAACCGAGAGAGAGAGAGATACAGCAAAGGGGGTCAATCATACACTCGCTCAATGCATTCCTTCCATCCCCCTGAGCTTCTGTCTTTCTTTCATTTCTTTTCTTCGTATGGGAGGTGCTGGTAGGATGACGGGGCTGCTGCAGCTTGAGAAAACAAAAAAACCCTGGAAGAAAGAGAGAATGGAGAAAGAGGAGAAGACAGAAAGAGAGAGAGAGGAAGAAAGACAGAGGGCAGAAGTTAAAGTGAATGGCTTTTTTTTTTTTTTTTTTTTTTTTTTTTTTGAGCGCCACAAGTGGACGCCGTGACAGGTAGCTTTCATCATGGGCCGCCCTGTCATTCAGTATGATTAATGGGGCGCTCAGGGACGCCCGGCGCCTTCTGAATGAGAAATATGACTACTAGCTGCTAATTTGTTTAGCATTGAGCTACTTAGAAAGGGTGTGTGTGTGTGTGTGTGTGTGTGTGTGTGTTTCACAACCATGCATCCTTAAAAAAGTCTGAAGCAAAGATGCTTCAGCCAACGACTGCGACACACTTTTGATTGACACTCTGTCAATCTGGAAAGGTCCACACAGGCATGCGGGGGGTCGTGTGTGTGTGTGTGTGTGTGTGTGTGTGTGTGTGTGTGTGTGTGTGTGTGCGCCCCACGGCTGGCACTTCATTGCCAGCTGGGTTCCTAAAGCTGTCAATCATTCTAACAATGTGCACCAGGGTGCCATCCCCCAACTGGTGTGTGTCTCTCTCGCTCTTTCTCACACACATTTACACTCTCTCACACACACACACACACACTCAGACAAAGCTGTTGAATCCTAGCAGTAATCTGAAAATGACACTAGCCTCATTTAATGCAACACCTGTGTGTGTGTGTGTGTGTGTGTGTGTGTGTGTGAGAAACAACATGAAACCAGATGGATTTGGTATCATAGTTATTTACTGCATGGATCAGTCGTGAAGGAACTTATATTTAAAAATAAGAAACAAAGTCTACACACAGTCTAAACAGTCTACCTGACTAAATAAAAGATAAAAAAAGAGATTAAATGATAACTCTCTACTCTTACTTGTCCAAAACCAAAGCCACATTTGAAGCACGCCCCCTCCCCCACGCACCCCAATTCCGAGTGTGTCTATAATAGGAAGTCTGTCTGAACCTGGCCCAGTCCCCAGTTAGGTTTCCCATTAAAACAAGTTTAATCCACAGTAGTTAAACACTTATCGAAATACAAACAGAGCAAGAGACACAGTGGCGTGCAGCTCGCATCAAATCACAGCCACCACCACCGATAACTTGCTGCTGAGAATATGTAGCTTATCTGATGAAGATGCTTCCTCATAAAGAGCTGGACCGGCGCCAACAGTGAACTGAAAAATGTAACTAGGGGTGTAAGAAAAAATCGATACACTTGAGTATCGCGATATTTTATTTTGCAATACTGTATCGATTTTCAAAAAGGCAATATCGATTTAGAACGTTCAAAAATATTCATGTAAGACAGTGGTTCACGTCTATATTGGGTTTAACCCCCTACCACTAGATGGCTATGCTGAGACACACCACTAGTGTCCTTGCCTAACAGTGCCTAGCAGGGCCTAGCAGTGTCTAACAGTGCCTTGCAGTGCCTAGCAGTGCCTGACTTTTTGCTAGAAGCTAACAATATAGCTATGGCTAATGAGACATTTGAGGACATCATCTTGGGTTTGTTGGGAAACACCGATCCACATTTTTCATTGTTTTTCTGACATTTTAGAGACCAAACTCATCCATTCATTGAGAAATAATCAACGCATTAATTGATAATGAAAATAATTGTTAGCTGCAGCCCTGTGAGGAACAATGAGGAACCGAAACACTGCACCGTACTGTGGGTGTTCAACTACACTATGAAAATCTAAAAGGGAATAAAGCCAGGGTGTAACTTTGGGTTCAACATTGAGAGGGTTGAGATCTCCAACTACAGTATCTATGGAGGTCACGGGACATGTATGCATGGATTTTTTTTAAAAGCACCAAAAGAACATTGGAAAAAAACGCCAAAGACTAAGGCAACAGAAACACAGAACAAAGCATCCACAAAACCTTGAAAGATGAGACAATACACGTCGTAGAAAAAAGGCAACAAAAACATGAAAAAAAACTGCCAAAAAACTGTTGAAAAGGAAAAAACACTTTGGAAAAAGCCCAAAAAATGACGCCTATGGAATGAAGCATCTTAAAGCTTTGGTGAGTAACCTTTTGATACAAACCCTTGTGTTGTCCTTGGGTCAAATTTGGCCCGTTTTCAAAGATTTTATATCAGAAATATGGGTTTCTTAACAACCAAATTGCCCCCAAAATAACTTGGATGCGTGCATGTATGTTGTATGGAACCCATACAACATATACATCCATGCATCCATGTTCTTCGCAGGTAAGATTAATAATTACTTCCATTGAATTTTGGTTATTTTATTTAATTTCATGGCAGCATCCTGACCAAACTTTGACATAAACCTGTCTGTGATTCACTCAACATCCTCTGATCCTAAAATAAATCAAATAATTGTCAAAATAATTCATAATTTCTGCTTTTTTTCAAACTCAAAAAGTAGTTATAATGTCATTTTATTAGGTTTATTGACCATGAATAAAAAAAAAAAGCATTGAAAAGAGAGACAAAAACCTTTAAAATAAATGCGCCAAAAGCATCAAAAAGCATCAAAACGCATTTTTTTTGACCCGGTATGACAAGTTCATGGACGACGGTGATGACAACACAAGGGTCAAGGGTCAACGTCTGTTACATTTAAGCCATCGCCAAAGGAGTTGCTACAAAGCTAATGAAGACTATCGGCTCCACACAACTCTCTCTGTATCTCTCAGTGTGACTGTGTTCAGAAGGTTGTGGCGTCCGGCGACTTTCTCACGCAGAAACTCAAGTGAAGATAATGACCTCTTCTGAAGAGTCTATCATGTTTTTTTTAATCCTCCGTGTCCTCCTTGGCCACGAGCTACTGCGTGGAAGAGGGGGGGGTTGTTGTGTGCCATCACAGAAGGCTTGTATCATGTGGACGCGCCAATAGTTTTGTTGTCATTACTTAGATTTCCTCATGGGGGCGACAGAAGCAACGTAACGTAAGTAACGTTTCTTGGTACGAATGTAATGTAGAAATTTTAAATTTACTGACACTGATCCTGAATTACATGAACTCTTAAACACACAAACGGCCCCTTTTTAAAGCACGCCCTGCATGCCTGGGTGATGCAGCCGAGACCACAGCGCCTTAAACACACCTCCACGCAGACACAGAGATGATCTTTGTAGCCGGGGATCACAGAGATTGATGCTGCGACACGCCGCTTTTGAAACCAAAGCCAGAGTTGTGACAAGTGGTGATTAGCGGCGTTTGTGTCTTCACGCTCCACCCCTCTGTCTGTCTGCATGTCTGTCTAGGAGGGAGAAAAACACACACACACATCCACCCTTTTTTTCCGTTTACAGAGAGTTTGGGACTTCGTGGGCGAGAGGTACTGTTTGTGTAATGACTGTTTGCTCTGACGAGGTGAATCCAGGTAAAACAAATGATCTCCTATTGATGTTCGGACAAAGAGAAGTCTCTTTTTTTTTTTTAAAGTCAAAAGTTGGATTCTGAAACCGCACTACCAAAAGGGGGAGGGGGGATATCCCTAAAACGGGATCATAAGGTATCGTACGAAAACGTATTGGGTGAGGCGATGTGTGTACATACGTGATCGCGGTTCTCCGTTAATCTTTTAAGATTAATGCGCTGTCGATATCTTCTATAACAGACGCAACGGCAGCCGTCTTTGTTGTAAACAAATTCAACCCAAGCGCTCTTTTGGTGACGTGGTTGATAACGTTACTGTTGATCATCTGTCCGTCATCGTATAAAGCCCACCCCCTGACAATTTGATTGGTCCAAACAGCTCTGGTTGGAGCATAGTTGCTCCACAACGGATCAAGTCCAGACCTAACTTCCCGACCTCAGATGTTGTGGGCGGGGCCAAGTTCGGCTAGCATCCATGCAGGCTAATGAACACCCGTTTCTTGGTTGAAAGTCTTGTGTTTTCCCCTTAAATTAATCCGGATCATGAAAGATGTGCAAAGATGTTTTTGGAACATTGAGAAAAGGTTTAGAAATAAGGACATGTCGGGAAGAGTATAGGCATTTTAGGACATGTTAGAAAAGGTTATGAAAAAACGAGACAAGAAGAAGGGAATTTTCGGGACATTTTTTGGAAAGTGGATATATTTTTGTAAGGTTAAGAAAAGGTTTGGAAATAAGTATGAAAAGTTGGAAAGAATATAGAAATTTTTTTTTCAAAAAGTGGAGATATTTTTGAGGAATTAAGGACATTTTTGGAAAGAATTGTAAAGTTTGCATAGCCAAGACAATCGGAGATAAGAGAGACATTTTTGAAAAGTGAGGACAAATTTTTTTCAATAGCCTTGTGGTGCATTGAACTGTTTTTAATAATGTTAACGCAGCAGTTAAATCAAGTTTGAGCTGCTGGGATTTTACTTTACTCAGAGTCAATACTAAAAGAATCAACACGTGGCACCTGCAGAGGTTAAAGGAGAATTCCGGTCGATTTCAACCCGTAGCTCTGTTGTTTGTAAATCAGGAGTACTGTCAGTAGCGAGAAAAACGAAAACAAACGGTGCCGCCTACACCGAGTTATCCTCCTGCTAGATTTTGCACCCAAACAGTCTTAAACAAGGCTTAAACAGGGCAAGTTTTAAAGCGTTTTTAGCCTCTAAACGTGTTCGAAATGCCATTACTAGTGCTTAGCCATGTGCAGTTAATCCTTACGAGGGAACACAGCGAATTTGACGGCAGTAGATTTGACAGAAAGGCATAAAAGTTGTGTTAATCCTTACTTCTGTTTATTTACTGCTTTCCGGTCAAGTCCTCAACAATCGAGTGTCGATCTCATACAATCCAATATTCCAAAAGGTATTTTTTCCACAAAAAAACGATTTGCCGAGGTCCTGTCCATAGTAATGAGCATGTATCAACAGGCTGTAACCTGACACCGCAGTGAAGCAGAGCTGACCTGCAGTTCAAGAGTTCAGGAGCTCATTTGCATAGGTAACCCAGCAACGGCGGAGCCTGCCAGTCGGCAGAAGCAGGGAGGAGCTCACAGAGCTGACAGACTTGGAGTTAGATCAGGACTAATATGAGAAAATGCTTCGAGTTTGTGCCTTTCCAAAATTCCGTCAACCAAATGAAGAGATATTTGAGCTTGAGCTTTCACCGTCTACAACCGCCGCAGCCGGGAGATTTTACCGTTATGGCTGGTTGCACTTCAGCTCCCTTGATAACATTAGCTACATGAGAGAGATTCTGTGAAGAAATGTTTCACGGTTTTGGTGAATTCTTGAAAAAAAAAAAAAAACACTAAATGTTGTAACTCCCGTTACTGAGACCCATGTATGATATTTCCGACATGTAATTAGTAATGAGTTATATTACTGCGTTACAGCCAAAATGTATATATTACTGTAATTGCCTAACACCCAACACTGATTATGATGGATGCATCCTCAATGTTACTGTTTTGGCCATTGAGTCTGACTACAATGCTCTTTCTCCTTCTTACTTATTTAGGGGACACCATCCTGTGACATAGAGACAGAATTAGCTGCAGTGCCACAGTCAACTCCCAAGAAGGCGTCAAGCTGGTCATCCAGCCACTTTCAAAATAGTTCTTTCAAGTCCACAGAAGAAAAAAGCCCTTACCCCGTCATGGACAGAGAAGAAGGCAACTGCTTTGTAACATAACCCCAGTTCCTCTGCTGGATAAGAGTGAACTGGTTGCTCAAGCCAGGTCACATTATAAGAGCATGTTCTAGGCCTAGGAAAAGAGTATTGAACTATTTTTTTCTTTGCACACTTCAGACTATGCTGCAGCATGATTATGTATAAAACCACACACTGTACTGTACATACTTTATATTAATTGTGTCTAGATTGTGATATTGTTATTTCCTTTTTGTTGAAGTAAAGACACAAAAGCACAAATGTAATGTGTATTGTTATATTATAAAACCACTGTAACAGACAGGTGCAGTATAGATCTGTACAATGTACTTATTCTTACAATTTACTTATTCAACTTTACTTGTACAATATACATATTCTTACGTTATCCTAATAGAACTGTGCAATTGCTTTGTTTATTCCTAGTAATGGCCATACCAAGTATTACTAGAAATCATAGTTTTTGACTCAGAAAATGTCCTCTGCCTCTTTGAATCCTGTGTAACTTCCAGTTGGGGAGGGGTACTTTTGTCTGGTCACTGCTATAACACAGGTAGGCAATGTTCTTCTGGTGCCCCGGTATTTATTTATAATAAATAATAATAAATTTCATTTATAGAGGGCTTTTCATCATACTTAAAGACACTTTACAGTAAAAACCAGCACATATATCACATTAAAAACAGATAAGCAATAAAACCAACACATACAACAAGGATATTTAGAAGCAATTAAAAACAATAAAAACAGTAACTATCAGGTGAGAAATGTAAGATTATGTGGAAAGCTAATCTGAAGAGGTGTGTTTTGATTAGTGTTTTGAATGTGTATTTACAACTAAAAACAAATGTACCTACGCTAGACAGAGTCACGAAAGCCTGTTGTACTCACTCATTAGACAGCTGGCCATCAGGTCTGTCTGGTTAGATCATCCTTATAGATCAGATGGGGAAACCTCTGTATGGGCGAAACAGTGTCCGAAACAAGCGTCCAGACCAGGCTGTATCCTTACAGCACAGGCTTTCTTCCTCGGTGGTCATTGCGATACAGTATCCACACGAGCACCACCATGTACCCGCATCAAGTGCAACCAGCCATAACGGTAAAAACTCCCGGCTGCGGAGGTTGTAGACGGTGAAAGCTCAAGCTCAAATATCTCTTCATTTGGTTGCCGTAATTTTGGAAAGGCACAAACTCGAAGCATTTTCTCATATTAGTCCTGATCTAACTCCAAGCTCCGTCTGTCAGCTCTGTGAGCTCCTCCCTGCTTCTGCCGACAGGCAGGCTCCGCCGTTGCTAGGTTACCTATGCAAATGAGCTCCTGAACTCTTGAAAAAAATACATTTTGGAATATTGGATTGAATGAGATCGGCACTCGATTGTTGAGGACTTGACCGGAAAGCAGTACATAAACAGAGGTAAGGATTAACACAACTTTTATGCCTTTCTGTCACATCTACTGCCGTCAAATTCGCTGTGTTCCCTCGTAAGGAATAACTGCACATGGCTAAGCACTAGTAATGGCATTTCAAACACGTTTAGAGGCTAAAAACGCTTTAAAACTTGCCCTGTTTAAGCCTTGTTTAAGACAAAATCTAGCAGGAGGATAAATCGGTGTAGGCGGCACCGTTTGTTTCCGTTTTTCTCGCAACTGACAGTACTCCTGATTTACAAACAACAGAGCTACGGGTTGAAATCGACCGGAATTCTCCTTTAAAGCGGAGCTTGTTTTCACGCTGTACTCCCCCTGCAGCCATTTGGCGGCGGAGGTGACTGTTTTTGCTCCGAGCGGTTGGCAGGAGCGGATCTGAGCACTGAACCGAAGCCAAGCAGAGTAATTGTCTCTTTCCTCCTTAACAGGATTAGAGCCCAGCGGTGTGGCGGGTTCAGCCCTCCAGTCAACCGTGCCGCTGGAAGCCGCCAGATGCTGCCAGCTGGACAACTGCTAACGTTAGCCGGGGTCACTGAACTCTTCCGGGGTCTGCAGGGGAGAGAGGTCTGCAGGTTGGGACTGTGTGTGTGTGTGTGTGTGTGTGTGTGTGTGTGTGTGTGTGTGTGTGTGTGTGTGTGTGTGCACTCACACTAAACTGGAGAAAGCAATGATGGAAGAAGTGTTCAGGTCCTTTACTTCAGTAAAAGTACTAATACCACACTGTAAAAATGTTACTTAAAGGAGAACTCTGGCCGATTTTTACCTGAATCTTGATTGCTAGATGTCTGCGAGTACTGTCAATAGGGAAAAAAAAAACGACCAAAATCGGTCGGATCGCCAGATCCATCGCACACAAAATGGATGAGCTGGAACTCGGCATAGCAACGAACAACTACACACGGAACTGCTGCGTGATGATTACCACCGAAACTTGGCTGAACCCCCGCTAGCAGGCCGAGCTAGCTATCGGTGGGATCGAGACAAGGTAGGCCAGCACACACTTTGAATTTAAATGGTTTCTTCGCAATGTCTGAGTTGAAAAGGCATCTTGTTGTCACGTAAGGGCCCTGTTCATGTTGCACAGAAATTTGAATTTGCATTTTGTGTCTGTTAAGAGGCACAAAGGCACTATTTAGAACATGCCCCCACAACTGGCATTTAAGCTAACTGGGAGCTCTGGCCATTAGCTGCAGCAACTCCAGTTTGCTAACACAGATTGAGGTCGTTGTTTTTCCTATCGACATTACTCGTGGACAGCTAGCGATCAAGATTCAGATAAAAATCGACCGGAGTTCTCCTTTAAGTAAAAGTCTGTAAGTATCATCAGGAAAATGTAGTTAAAGTACTGAAAGTAAAATACAATCCTCCCATTTTAGAAAGAGTAAAGGATCCAACCAGTTGTGTGTTTAATGGTCTCATCATCTCAGCTAGCCGTTATATTGTTGGCTAGTTTAATTTACAATAAAAACATCAGTGTAAAGTAACTAGTAACTAAAGCTGTAAGAGATTAATGTATCGGAGTAACTAAAGTAACTAGTAACTAAAGCTGTAACGGATGAATGTAGCGGAGTAACTAAAGTAACTATTAACTAAAGCTGTAACAGATGAATGTAGCCGAGTAACTAAAGTAACTAGTAACTAAAGCTGTAACAGATGAATGTAGTGGAGTAACTAAAGTAACTAGTAACTAAAGCTGTAACAGATGAATGTAGCGGAGTAACTAAAGTAACTATTAACTAAAGCTGTAACAGATGAATGTAGCGGAGTAACTAAAGAAACTAGTAACTAAAGCTGGAACAGATGAATGTAGAGGAGTAACTAAAGTAACTAGTAACTAAAGCTGTAACAGATGAATGTAGCGGAGTAACTAAAGTAACTAGTAACTAAAGCTGTAACAGATGAATGTAGCGGAGTAACTAAAGTAACTAGTAACTAAAGCTGTAACAGATGAATGTAGCGGAGTAACTAAAGTAACTAGTAACTAAAGCTGTAACAGATGAATGTGGCGGAGTAATAGTAAAGTACAAGTACCTCAACATTTGGATCTAAGTGCAGTACTGGAGTAAATGTACTTAGTTACTTTCCACCCAGTTGTTTTGACTGTGTGGAGGATATCATTTCTGACCTGCAGGAAAACAGTTTGGCTTATCAGATAAGATTTTAATTTCATCTCTGATCCTTAATAGAGCATTCTATTCTCACAGATCATTCGTACATATAGTTACGAATTTTCATGTATTCCACGTATTTATTACCATCAGCACCACATTGAGTGCTGCTGTGTAAGAGCGCTGTGGACCAGAGAGCGGAGTTCACTTCCCGGGGTAAACAAAAGACTTTCACCCAGGAAACGTGTGTCCGTTGTCCAGGAGTGTTTTCATCCAAAGCACAATCTTTTAACTTAACTAGTCGTTTTGGTGTCTAAATGTAACTGTCGTCACCGCATGACGCATAACTTTTTGTTGTCTAAACTTAACTGCCACGGCCGCTGAAAGGACCGACAGCTTTACGGAGCCCTGTACCCGGCTCACAGTCACCTTTTTATCTGCCAAACTCAAGGGTCCTCGCAAGCATAGAAGTAGAGCATTTGTACATTCACGCATTGTATACGTATGTGCCAGTATTTTACAGTAGACACACACACACACACACCACAGGTAGATTAGCAGACAGCTTTAGTTCCAGGGTTTCAGTAGTCTGACCGCAGACATATAAGTTGAAAAGCTAATTCTCCTCCTCCTCTCAGGCTTCTTCTTACCTCTGTGTAACCCCCAAACCATGCACACACAGACACACACACACACACACAATCCCACACACACTCTCATACACATCTTTACACTTTAATTGCGCTAATTATGAGCAATTACTCAACATATCTTGTGCTGCTGCCCTCCGGCTGTGTTTAAAGCGTGTTGACTTAGAGGAAGGTGCATTGACCTGAGCTGAAGGTAGGCTACAGCTCAACGCCTCACACTGAGTCTGCCCACTTTTTTTGGGGGCTTAAACGACCATACCGCTGTTTTGCTCAGCATGCTTTGCAGTTAAGTTCATAAACAGGACTACAACCGTGATACATTCGGGATAATTTTTCTTAAGCATCATACACGATTTTAGGCTTGTTCTCTAACTTCCTGGCAGCCTTTTGGCTTCAGCTCATTATCTGTTCACAGAGACACATTTATAAATAGCTGCTGAAATGCAACATTTCACGCAACAAAACTTGTTTCCTTTTTAAATGAGTTCATAAATACGTGAAATACATACGAATTACAGTGCATTACTTTTCGTGACCCGATACATGTTTTGGGAGTTGTTAACGTCTAAATAATGTGATGTGTGAACCTGTCTGGAGTTCACTGTGAGACACAAATTGCAGTAGCCTATTTACAGTGTGTGTGTGTGTGTGTGTGTGTGTGTGTGTGTGTGTGTGTGTGTGTGTGTGTGTGTGGTCTTGTTTAACTATATTCGTGGAGTCCAAAAACTGGGAGTCCAATATACTTGTGGGGTCCCGACAGCTTTGTGGGGCCAAAATGCTGGACCCCACAAGTTTAAAGGGCTGTTTGAGGGTTAAGACTTGGTTGTAAGATTAGGGTTAGAATTAGGTTATGGTTAAGGTGAGGGTAAGGGTTAAGGTTAGCCATTTAGTTGTGATGGTTAAGGTGAGGGTAAGGGTTAAGGTTAGCCATTTAGTTGTGATGGTTAAGGTGAGGGTAAGGGTTAAGGTTAGGCATTTAGTTGTGATGGTTAAGGTTAGGGTAAGGGGCTAGGGAATGCATTATGTCAATGACGGGTCCCCACAAAGATAGTGCCGCAAACGTGTGTGTGTGTGTGTGTGTGTGTGTGTGTGTGTGGCAGGTTTAACCCCAGCAGCCATTTAAAAACTTATCTTATCTGTCTCAACGAGCTCAGATCCATTACATTCCAGTATGCAAATCCCTCTGGTGTTGCACTGCTACTGTAAATGTTTGACTGAGTCATTATAGGGGAATGAATGAGGAGGAGGTGAGACTTAAACCTGACGCAAACATCTGTGGCAGGAAGCTAATCTGGGTGGGAGACTCAATTACATTTACTCCAGTTACTGAGAATGACGTGTTGTTTGTTGGCTGGGTCACAGGAGCACTTTGCATGTCCATGAAAATGTTTTTGACTTATGCCTACTAGACACTAGAAGACTTTGAACAGATGTTGAAAAGAGTAAAGTCTGACACCATTTCACATCTAAAGACAGTCGTCTCACATCTAGCGTTAAAGACTGTCAATAATACGTAAAGACTGGGGGATCTTGCAGAGTCACACATTGCAAGAATACAACTAGGTTTGTTTTGAAAAAATGTAATCAAGCTAGCTTGCTACCGCTAGCGTTAGCTGGTAAGTTAAGGGAAAGTTTGCAGATTAGACCAAATACTACTAACAGAAAATGTTTAAGGAGTAATGTGAGCCGGAATTGGGGAGATCTTAACGACAATGGCAGACATTATTTACTGCCGTTAGCCATGTTGTTACATGGGACAATGTTAACCCCGCAGTGGCTTAAAAAAAAAAAAAACACTCCAGTCCTGCCTACTTGGAGCAGATGACCAATCATAGAAGGCCGGCTTAGTTGAAAGTTGAATGAATGAGTACTTGTGTCCTTTGGATTTCTTACAGGTTGAGTTGTTGTTGCCCATAACACGCTAGCATTCTGCTAATGAATGCTGATTGGTCAGTGAAGGACTGATTACGATCGGAGATCCCGCCTGACGGCATCCGAAGCAGAACCAGAATGTCAGAGTGAATATTTCGGAGTGGTCTTTAAAACATCAGCAAACCTCTTTCTAGCACGTGTATTAACAGGGAGAGTCTAACCTGTCAGCTGTGTTGTCGATGCCTCGAGAGAGCAAAGGAAGTGACTGAGAGCTTGCCGTAAAGCAGTATCTCTGGCTGCGTATGTGTATGATGTCATTGACATTTTAAAAGGCTTTTTAGAACAGAAAAGCCACTTTAAAAAAATCTAACACCCAGCTAGGGTTAGGGTTATGCAACATTCAAATTACTAGACAAAAAATGATATCCTGAGAAAAGGGGATTTGACGGGTTTAGCTCCATAGAGCCCCATTCATTCTGAACTGGCCTGTGAGTGCCCCCTATATGGATCTCTGGTGGAACTGCAACCAGTTCAGAAGCTGGAAGTAACGAGAGAGTGAAACTTCTTCCCTTTTTAGAAATTTGTTGGTAACACTTAGCCGAGAGTAGAAAAAACTGTTGAAACCGGAGCGTTCAGAACAGTTGGAAATCTGAACGTTTTAGCTCACAGGGATTCGTCTAAAGTATGTTTAACTCATTCTTTGCTGTGGCCACTTTTAACATGAAAATCCAACAGTATAACACTGTAGCTATGACAGAGAACACGGAAAACCATAATATCTGACCTTTAAAGTTACTACAGACAAATTACAGTGCTTTACTTTTTCGTAGCTACAGTATATGTACGAATGGTTCATGAGAACAGCCTGAATAAATATCTGGGATTGTTAAGTGTCTCTCACACTCTAAATAACCACAAAAAGATTAACAGAAGTCACAAAAAATCCTCCTCTCTAAAGAGCGTGTTTAAGGTAATCAGTGTGTATTTGTGTGTTTGTGTGTTATCAGCGGCAGTCGGAGCAGTTAGTGAGCTGATAGCACTGATGATCGCCTGCTGTCAGTGTTTGCTCTCCATCCCGAGGCTCCAGATAACAGCAGATCGGATTATCTGCCGGTATACTTCACTCTGAAAGTTCAGCTGCTTGCATCTAAAATCATCTCCACAACATGTCTGGGTTTCCCAACACGGCTTGTTATCACGCATATTAAGTGAAGCGTGTTCTGACACATTCACTGAAACACCACACCATACTCTAATATTGACTGTTGATTTATTCCATTATAATGGCCATATCCTTTTTTTATATTACCATGTCTTGCACTATCACCATGACACACACTCTCATAGAGCACCTTAGTTTTTATTTAGTTATTTAGGATCTTTTCTTTTATTGTCCATATTATTCATGTGGATATGTCATTTTATCATCCTGTTTATGATGTATGTGTATGTTGTGTGTGATGTCTTTAAGCTACTGGGACCTTGAATTTTCCCTTGGGGATCAATAAAGTATCTATCTATCTATCTATTTATATATCTATCTATCTATCTATCTATCTATCTATCTAAAAAAAGAAAAATGTTCGATATTTTCCTCTTCCTTCAAGTTTCGTCTATCGATTGGTAAACAACTAGTCTCACATTGCAAGACCTTATGGGTCTGGCCCATCAAGTGATGCATTCTGGGATAGGAGAGAAAAAAAAACTCTGGGTTGTTTGCATTTCTTTAAACCAATCCCAGTGGTCTCGGGCGATGCTAAGCTCCGGTCGCAAAGACAGTGGATCTGTGAAATAGTTTAGAGAAGGAACTTGTATTGGTGGAACATTTGCATCGCGCAAAGAAAACCCGCCACATACAATATTAAATGAAGTTAAGTGTTGACACAATACAGTACAGTGAGCTATTTATATTAGCTGATACATGGTTAAACCTCATTGGCTCTTCCAAGTGTATCTCCGTGTGTACTTCGTCCGCAGCAATCCCAGCAATCGGTCCCAAAACCTCCCACTGAGAGAGGAAATGCCCTAAACCAGAGATATTCAATCGGGGGTTCGTGATCCCTAGGGAGTCCTCAGAGTAAGTGCACAGGGACTGCATAAATAATATATATCTATTAATTTCCATCCAACAGGCCAGTTTTACATGCAACTTCATTTCATACATATTATTATATATACATACTACTGTATATATATATATATATATATATATATATATATATATATATATATACATACAGTAGTAGGGGGGTCCCGATTCCGTCTCTCCTTTTGCGAAGGGATCCTTGGCCGTTGAAGACCCCTGCCCTAAACATATTCTTTGTAAATCTTTAAGAACCAAGCAGACCTACCTCGTTGCACCATCAAAATTGTCTTTATAACTGGAAATTTTCAGTGTGTAGCTTGCTAGCTTGAAGGTTCTGGTTGTTGTTTTCCAAAGCGGCCGGAGTTTAGAACGGTAACACAATTAAAGCCGAAGGAGAGGGACATCTGACAGGACTTCCGGCAGAGCATCGGACGGCGCCGGAACTATCCGGTAAACACACCGTCGTTGATCCAGTAAACAACAAGCAGCACCATCTGGTGAAGAATGTGGTTGGATGTTTAGCGCATTTTGGGACAAATTCCTCCCACTCTCTGAGCAACACATCCATGGGTCCCATGGAAAAAAAATGTCACTTTATGAGGTTTCTTAACATTAATATGAGTTCCCCCAGCCTGCCTATGGTCCCCCAGTGGCTAGAAATGGTGATAGGAACATCCTAAGGAAAGCTCATTGTGGGACTGGCTCTAGAGGCTGTAATTCTGCACCAAGACTGAATTTCAGGAAAGAGACTTCAGATACAGTATTAGGGGACCACTAAGGCCTATATAAAAGAGACTTCAGATACAGTATTAGGGGACCACTAAGGTCTATATAAAAGAGACTTCAGATACAGTATTAGGGGACCACTAAGGTCTATATAAAAGAGACTTCAGATACAGTATTAGGGGACCACTAAGGTCTATATAAAAGAGACTTCAGATACAGTATTAGGGGACCACTAAGGTCTATATAAAAAGACTTCAGATACAGTATTAGGGGACCACTAAGGTCTATATAAAAGAGACTTCAGATACAGTATTAGGGGACCACTAAGGTCTATATAAAAGAGACTTCAGATACAGTATTAGGGGACCACTAAGGTCTATATAAAAGAGACTTCAGATACAGTATTAGGGGACCACTAAGGTCTATATAAAAGAGACTTCAGATACAGTATTAGGGGACCACTAAGGTCTATATAAAAGAGACTTCAGATACAGTATTAGGGGACCACTAAGGTCTATATAAAAGAGACTTCAGATACAGTATTAGGGGACCACTAAGGCCTAGACTTCAGATACAAACTCATACATAACAAATGACAGTTGACTTTTGTGTTTCACATGGGACACGAACTTAAGTGAAAGTCCTGTGTTTGTTTGACCCATCCACCACCTTAACCTGCTTCTTAACGTGGAATGGGCCTCTTACTTTGTGACCTTAATTGTGTTTTAATTCCTGTATCCACGAGAGGCCGCCGCCTAACAAGAAACGTAACAACGAGCTGCTTGCATAATCGACCCATATGGTCGTTTTGTGGGTGATTGACAGGCTGCTCCGTGAGAGTCACAGCACATCCAGTTATTGCTGACCAAGTCTGCCTTTGATGGAAATGTGACATAACAGTAAGGAAGGAGACGGAAAGGTGGGACGGTGAGAGAAGAACGAGCGGGGGAAGGAGGAGAGGAGATGGCGGCTGAATCAGGTCGGTTGAAGTGTTTACACAACAAACCTTTCAATTAGCAACCAGCGACAGCAGTTCTGATTAGCAGAGCTGTGTGTGTGTGTGTGTGTGTGTGTGTGTATGTGTGTGTATGTGTGTGCTTGCGTGCGTGCGAGCTGTGTGTCCTGATAAAATCATGAATGAAACGAAACTACTACCAATGAAAATTTAGCAAGCCGTCCTACACATTTACAGAGCCATAGCTCCCGTAATTCTGAATGATTTTGACTAATGGTTAAGATCAGAGGTATGAAGGTAACACATTATCACTGATCTGTCAAAGTTTAGCCAGGATATTGCTAAAAAATGTAATACAACACCCAAAATTCTATGAAAATAGAGATCTGATCCTTAATTTCCTTTGTGAAGAGCGTCTTATGGAACCCTCCATGTAATTTTGGGGAAATTTGGTTGAAAGAAACACAAATTTATGATATAGAAACTTTGAAAACGGTGTCAAACTTAGATATGGGGACGGAAAACGCTCCCGTGGGTCGTATTAGAGGGGAGGAACAAAGGACCGATATCGTCACGTGGTTTGGAGGACTTGTTGAAACAAAAACAACAAATGTATTACTTCAAAGTTGACATAGCTATAAGGCCTCTTTGTTAATTGAATGACCTACATCAGTGTGTCTGGTATTCAGAGCATGCCAACGGTGGCGTCTTCATACTTGTGGCTCACTCACCGCACAACAAATTAAATCAAATAAAGCTACGGTGCTCCTATCCAAACACCTGAAGTCCTTGTGTAATATTTGTGGTCAAACAAAAGATGAAGCTGGTTTCAAGCAGCGTCTGCGGAGACAAAAGATGAAGGTGAGTCAAAGTGTATTTCTGTGTCTCGGTCACAACAAAAGCAAGAATGTGAAGGATTCCTCGGTAGAGGCAGCACATCTCTGGACGCTGCAGATTTGTTCTTACCTGTTTGCCGTCGCACGGGACGCATACCTGCTCTGTGAGGCGTGTTTTGCAAACAGCGATGTTGCGCACACACACACACACACACACACACACACACACACACTCAGAGGCTCCTGCAAAGGTCACCATACAGAAACACCGAGCTTTGACATACTTTCAGCCTAATTTCATAAAATTATGTTAAACGCGCACACGCTTAAATACATGCACAAGTGTCACATGCACTCACTTTCACATACGAGCACACAAATGCACACATGTACACACAGAAGTCTTTTGGGGAGAAAGTATAATCCTGCTTTTACCCCCTTAGTTTAAAAGTTTCAGTTTCGATTTCGCAATTACGATTCATATTTACATTTACTCTGCTTCAGCTGCTGCAGTCGCAACCCGAACCGGGACAAGCGGATGAAAATGGACGTTATTTAGTGGTGGCGCCCTCCAGTGGCCGTAGTAAATTATGACGGGAGAAAAGCAGGAAGTAAGTTGACAGAGTATAAGAGCATCACATGTCTGCCTGAGGCTGCGTTCAGACTTTTTGAATTGGGGTAGTGCGTTTAGGCTGCGGCCGGGGTTTGCCGCTGGGTGGGAACACTCCAAAAAACAACCCGTTCTCACTTCCAGACGCTTGGGCAGTGGCTGTCGGCGTCCGATACGATGCAAAAAGCACCCTTCAGCGTGCGTGTAGAACCCAGCGGGCAGAGCAGCAGCTATGTGGCCCTTTAAGATGACGTGGTATCAAGAGATACTACGGTAGAGAGTAGTATGAATGCCCGAAATATCATGTAGGGATGCAGGGTGGGGGGGTGGATGGGTCAAACAACACAGGACTTTCACCGGGGATCGTGTCCCGCATGTCACGTTTCCTAAACCCAACTGTCCCGTTCTTCTTTTCCTAAACTCAACCGTCCCGTTCGTCTCTACCTAAACCCAATTGTCCCGTTCTTCTTTACCTAAACCCAACTGTCCCGTTCTTCTTTACCTAAACCCAATTGTCCCGTTCTTCTTTACCTAAACCCAACTGTCCCGTTCTTTTCCTAAACCCAATTGTCCCGTTCTTCTTTACCTAAACCCAACTCTCCCGTTCTTCTTTACCTAAACCCAACTCTCCCGTTCTTCTTTACCTAAACCCAACTGTCCTGTTCGTCTCTACCTAAACCCAACTGTCCTGTTCGTCTCTACCTAAACCCAACTGTCCCGTTCTTCTTTACCTAAACCCAACTACCTAAACCCAACTGTCCCGTTCTTCTTTACCTAAACCCAACTGTCCCGTTCTTCTTTACCTAAACCCAACTGTCCTGTTCGTCTCTACCTAAACCCAACTGTCCCGTTCTTCTTTACCTAAACCCAACTGTCCCGTTCTTTTCCTAAACCCAATTGTCCCGTTCTTCTTTACCTAAACCCAACTGTCCCGTTCTTCTTTACCTAAACCCGACTGTCCCGTTCTTGTCCCACGTGACACGTAAACGTACCTTTTTATAAGCCCACCCACCATCTTTTCCTAAAACGAACTGCGATTTTACACAATGGGAGTGAGAATGTGTTGCAAAAAAAATGCAGCGAAAAGTTGAGACCGACTCAACTTTTGGAGAAACGCAATCCCACTTCACGCTGCGGCGGCCGATCGTGTAACCGGCAATCAAACTTGTCGGTGTGTTTTGAGGCGACGTGAGATTCCTCTACAGGAAACAGGAAACATCACTGCCTCTATCGCTGCCACAAGACAAGTTTTTAAACACCAAACACAAGCACCGAACTGCCCGAGAGTTTCTGGAACAGGTGACCGTTTCCTGCAGCCGTTTCTTTCTCTCTCTCTCCTGTAGATAAAGCTGCCTTGTGCGGGTTTGAAATGCGGTAGGAAACGTGGAAATCTATAAACGCTTTCACGGAAAACAGTAATTGTGAAATATAAAGTATACTTGTGCTTTTTTGGGGGGGTTTAAGAACATAACAGGACTTCACACAAATGGGCCGTTTCAAACGCGTCAAACTTCATTTCCTGCACTCTGGTGAATTGTTCCGCACCAATTTGTGCCTTTTCTGCATCAATTTATGGTGCAAATGTCTTTATTAATGTAAAGGAAAGGATTACACTCCTGTATTATTTAAAACTTTCAAATTCAAAGCATCACAAATTTTGGCATTGTTTTTTAGGAATAACGTACATCTCAAGAACAAATCTGTTAGAGGAGACCTTGTTTAAGCCAGACGCTCCTGTTGTGTTCTTTAACCCCCCGATGTAGTCCTGAAGTAGACACAGTTACTGTTTTCCATACATGTTTGGAGCCCCCTGAACGGTTATTTCTACCTCTTGGTAAGTGGGGAGTGGGTTGTCTTTCATATTTTTTAAAGCGGAGACCTCTAATAAATATTTGGAGGGGACATATTCCCTGCACCCCCTCCGAAATCTACGCCTATATGTTCAGATATGAGGATGGAAAACACTCCTGTGGGTCCCAGTAGAGGGTAGAAATAATGACAACACTATATTGTCTACATTTTCTGTACATAATGTGAAAATGCCTGTGGGCTAAAAACCTATGAATTCATTCCTGAGCAGGGCGGCTGCTCGCCCACACAAGGGCTCAAGCATTTATGAATATGAGTGCATGATGAAACGCAGCTTTGAGTCAACAAACACTTTAACAATGACTCACAGATTCAGCAGGCGAAACGCAAAACAAAAAAAAATGCGCGGTTGTCGGTTTGCGGTGAGGTCGTGAACTTTATTGCCGCCGCGCGATGCACGCCGTCTGTCATCACAGATCATTTTCCTTTTGAGCTTCACCTTTATCCGCCCTCACCTGAAATCCTCCCTTCATCTCGGTTTTCTCTCCTGCTCGTTATCTTCCGACAGTTGTCCTTTCTCTTAGCCTGTCTGTCTGTCTGTGTTGACTTTGGACCGCAGGTTTAATTCCCTCCGTGCTAATGTCATCTGATGCTTTTATCACTGTGAAAACACAGACACCGACACCGGGGATTGTTTCCTAATGAGCTATTGTTACAACTTGTTAGTGTGCTAACTTTAGGGCTCAGGTTCTGCACAACGACTGAGGAAAAAAAAGCACTATAAAAAGCTTCCGTTACATGTGTATTTGTATTGGAGTTGTTAACACAGACAAGTGAACATTCAACAGTGCACACTAATGAAACCACCTTCAAATAAACTGACATAAAACATGTAGACAAGCTAATAAATAAAAAAAATTAAAAAAATAGTATAGAAGTAGAACTTCAGCAAGTACCCTTAGGCATACCTCTACATCTGTCAAATAAAATCAACAACGTACATTTTCAAATCATTTCAACAATGTTGGTTGTCAACTTTTTTTTATTTTTTTATTTTAACTTTTTAACACAAAGACACATTAAACTTGTAGTGAACAAAATAATAGTTGTATGACTATGACTAAAAGTAGTGCTGTCACAATTAAAGCTTTAGTGCGTAACTTTTTGATATTAAACTGTACGTTTAAGCCATTGCCAAATGAGTTGCTACTAAGCTAATTAAAGGACAATTCCGTCACAAAATGAACCTAGGGTTTAATAAAATATGTGTACCGAGTTGACCGTTCTCTGGGACATGTTTTCATGCTAATCGAATGTGTCTCACAGTTTATTAAACAGATAGTTTATAAAGACTGTTTACATGAAGGTAAAGTCTTTATAAACTATCTTTTTAATAAACTGTCTGTACACTTACAATGTTCTCAATGCTTCGGTTTACATGTAGGGACTCTCATTATGCTACCGTGGAAGTGTGGAACTATTTTGAGCCTTGTTAGTGGTATAGAAATAGCTTTCTTTTTACTTTACCCTCTGGCCCGAAGGCTTGCGTTAAGCTAATCAGCAGTTCGCGCTAGCTTGTTTCAAGCTAGAGACACATTCGATTAGCATGAAAACATGTCCCAGAGAACGGTCAACTTGGTACACATATGTTATTAACCCCTAGGTTCATTTTGCCCCGGAATTGTGCTTTAAGACTATCAGCTCCGCACAACTCTCACTATATTTCTCAGTATGACTATGTTCAGAAGATTGTGGCGTCCGGCGACATTCACAGGCAGAAGCTTGAGTGAAGATAATTACCTCTTCTGATGAGTTCATCATGTCTTTTAATCCTTCGTGTCCTCCTTGGCTACTAGCGACTGTGTGGAAGAGGGGTGAGGGTGGTGCGTGATCACAGAAGGCAACATTTCAAGTAAAAAGCACACGTAGTTTGACACCATTAAAATATCTGAAAACTTTACAAGATCATTTATATCCGTATTTGAACAGATATTTTAGTCAACGTTAGCCGAAAAGTGTCCGAGGGTGGATGCAGGTCCGTTAGAAATGAACCGGACAATGGTTCAGTTTGATCCGGACCGAGACTACATATTTTTGGCCGGATCGGATTCGGATCAAAACTGAAAAGTCTGAAAGTCCGGACCAAGTGAGGTAGGTGTGAAAGCCCCCTATATTATAATCTGTTGTGATCCGCCCCCTTCATGTCGGCTGCTTCATTTGGGGTATTATGCGGGTGAAGTTTTTTAGCCTGAAAGTATTTTGTAATTATGGCACCAAAGACCTGCCACCACCCCCCTGATCCCGAAGAATCATGACCCGCTTTTCCCAACGCCACCTTATCACTGACATCATATTATTTGCCTGTGGGATTAAAGCAGAACAAAAGGTCATGCTAATGCTTCAGGGAAACGCCTCCGTTCCTCCAGTGATCACCAGTTCTCCTCTCGGGCCGGGGGCTTAAAGGTTCAAGGCGTCTTCGGCTCCGCGGCTTCCGTGTCTTTTGTAGACAACCTTGGGAGGCTTTCTATTCAATCTTGGGGTGTATTATAACCGTCAGCACTGGAGCTATATGTAATTAGTGTCGGGGTCAAAGGTCAAGGCGGGATTTAAGCCTGAGACCTACTGGTCAGTCAACAAACCTGGGGACTAAATTCCCCCCCCCGTGGACTCCGGGGAGGGAAACCCCGCTGCTGACAGATCGGAGCCACACAAACACACAAAGTGAAGCAAGCCCAAACACCAACATGCAGGTTTGACATTGATTCAACGACGAATACAAGAACTTAAAACTAACTACAACCGGCCTCCTGTCTGTCCAACACGTCAACTTCAGTTTGGTTTAAATTACAGAGGTTCGGTGATACGGAACGCTTTGCCACCACATTTTTTAAATCTAACACCTGTACAATTTCAGTTAAAGGTTGGTCTTTGTCTGTGCAATGTTATCCTTATGCAATATCTTTGTAAACAACCAATGTAACGCCTAATATTATTTTACGTTTTGCATTTGTACTGTCTTGATTTGATGTTTTTTTTGTCATTTTCTTTTCAGTGTTTTAGTTTCTTACTATTTTAATTGGCCTATGCATTGGAGAGTGCCCTTTTTGCATCTCTCCATCACATCTTTTATTGATTATGTGTGTATTAATCTGTATTATTTGTATATGTGTAAACCAATGAACTTAACTAAAAGAATAACTGGGTAGCTGTCCCAGGCTAACTGTTTTTAAAGGTCCAGTGTGTAACGTGTTTAGTTGTCCATTATCAAAATTTGTCTTGCCCGATCACAAACTCCTTTTGGCCTGAAATTTTACATTTGCATTTGCATGAACTGGGGTAGACGCTCCATATTCATGCTCCATCTTGAAATACGTTAGCCGGTAAGGGACATACAGGACATACTGCTCCGCCTTTCGTGTTTTCGCTGTCACATGATAAACTCCCAGCTGCTGCTAATGCTGCTAATGCGTATCGTAGCTTCCCGGCCCGGGCAAGTTTGAAGAAGGAAACATGGAGGACCACACAGATTCAAAATCTAAATGTCAGGAACAGAAGTCTTCTTCTTCTTCGCCCAGATAAAGAAAAAGGATATTGAAAAGAGCAAGAGAGCAGCTTTTTGAAGCGTGAAGGCTACCGTAGCTGTAATACCTACTTTGAACTGCGTGGTGCGAGAGAGTTGATTGCGATATATGATCTCAACGCTAGATGGGAGAAATTCTTACACATTGGACCTTTAAGTCGCATTGATAAGATAAACCTTCTCGATACCACACTGGGAAATTGGAGGAAGTTATAACTTTGATGCTATGTAGAAAATCTTTGACCCTGAAAATGGCCACATCCTGCTTAAATCTAAATATCTAAACAACAAATTCTGCAGGGAACTTCTGAAACATTAAGAAAACTTACCGAGTTCCAGCAACAATTCCTGACTTAACTCTCTTCACAGCACAAGAAAAAACGGTTTTTACACCCAAAATGTGGTTACAGGACTACAACACACAACCCGTTCTCACTCCGAACTCGTAAAATACAGACGCTTGGGCAGTGGCCGTCAGCGTCAGATACAACGCAAAAATCACCCTTCAGCGTGTGTGTAGAACGCACCGGATAAAGAAGTATTCAGACCTTTTTTCAAAAAAATATGATGTGTTATATGTATTTACTGTACGGAGGACGCAGCCAAATGACTGCAAATTAAATTTAAATGGTGGGATTTTACTTGTAATTTTTTGATGATTGTTTTCACAATTTACTTTCAATACTTGCTTTTACTTAAGTTAAACTTTAAATGCAGGGTTTTCACTGATAATGATGTGTTCTGTACCACCACTGTTAATTAAAGGATTACGCTACCTACACACACACACACACACACACACACACACACACACACACACACACACTGTGCCAGCGTTGACAATAACATGAAAGCCTATGATTCCTCATCAGTCATTAATGCCTGAGAGCGTGGAAAGTTCAGCAGCTTCCGTGAAACTAGTTCAGCAGCTTCTTCCCGTGCTTCCTGCTGATGTCAGCGTAGACCAGTGTAACCCCCCCCCCCCCAATCTGTCAGCAAATCAGACGGAAGGACTTCTCAAGTCCATTGAAATACAGGTAGCGAAGGAAGCAAAATATAAGGCTTTGTGTCACTGGTGGTTCTAGAAGGGGTCCAAGGGTGGCCAGGAGTCTGGTGGAGTTTGGTGATGGTGATTCCGGGGCTGTTTGATGTTAAACTAAAATGATCTTACTCTTTAACAGAAAGGTCTATCTCTGTAGGGATCCTTTCCATAATGTTGTCAGACACTTCTACTAATATGAGTCTGTCAGCGACGCATGGGAAAATAGGGTCCAGGTTGAAAAACACTGAAATAAGATAATGTTTTTATCTCAATCTATATTTTTGGTTTCAGTTTTGCAAAAGTCTGCTTCTAAGTTCTGTAAGTAAAAGCTGTGTGGTTTTCATTATAGATATTGTGGAATATTTCAAGTCCACGTCATTCATTTGTAGTTGTGCAACATAAAAACCTTTTTTATTATCAGTAATCTGCAGCAGTTATCACCGTCCCACCTCTCCCCTGGAGCACATTAATTTGGTTTGATGAAACATTCCAGTCATGTCGTGACATTGCATTAATCTGATAACCTCTACCTTTTAACCTGACAGTGGAAAACTTCTATTATTAAAACAAATTTAGGAGGAGGATCTGCCAACGGAGTAAGGGCTTTCTGGTTTATGCGTCGTTAAAAGACGTATGAAATAGAAAAACAAAGTTGAAATCTTGCTTTGCACAATATTGGGTTTCTGCCTGCACTTCCCCCCGTGATTGCTTAATAAATACTTTGAGTTTGTTGAGTCTGTGCAAATCTGTCATGTCCATAATTTGTAAATTAAACATATCACAGCACATCTGATCATATGTCACCACAAACAGACATCATCCTACAGCATTAGCTCTGCGTCAATTAGCACTACGGTAATTATGTTATTTGTAATAATTGTGTAATCAACAAATGAAATATCTGCATCGAGTCATTTTGAAACATGGATGAATCCTTCTGCAGTCTTGTATAAAGTACTTGAAAGCAATACTAAAGTAGTAGAAGAGTAACAGTACAAGTACCTTAACAGAAAATGACTTTGGAAGAAGTTAAAGTCTCCTTTTAGAACATTGCTTTCTTTTTTTAAAGATTTTCTTTTGGGGGTGGGGGCTTTTCCGCCTTTAATTTGATAGAACTGCTAGGTGAGAAAGGTGACGGAGAGGGGGAAGACATGCAGGAAATTTACCCTGGACCTCTCTGCGTCGAGGCATGAACCTCTCAGTATATGTGCCCCTGCTCAACCACTGAACCAACCCGGCCACACCTTTTAGGACATTACTTGAGTAAAAGTCTTAAAGTGCTCATATTATGCTCATTTTCAGGTTCATAATTGTATTTAGAGGTTGCACCTGAATAGTTTACATGGTTTACAAAAAAAACACCATATTTTTGTTGTACTGCACATTGCTGTACAACATACCGTTTAAGCTACCGAGTGAGGGATCTCACTTCTGTTCCATCTTTGTTGGGAGTAGCACATGCGCAGTAGCTAGGTAAGGACTACTAGCCAGTCAAAAGCAGAGTATGAGGGCGTGCCCTGACAGTACCTAGGTAAGGACTACTACAGCCAGTCACTAAGCAGTCAGAAGCAGAGTGAGGGGCGTGCCCTGACAGTACCTAGGTAAGGACTACTAGCCAGTCAGAAGCAGAGTATGAGGGCGTGCCCTGACAGTACCTAGGTAAGGACTACTAGCCAGTCAGAAGCAGAGTATGAGGGCGTGCCCTGACAGTACCTAGGTAAGGACTGCTAGCCAGTCAGAAGCAGAGTATGAGGGCGTGCCCTGACAGTACCTAGGTAAGGACTACTAGCCAGTCAGAAGCAGAGTATGAGGGCGTGCCATGCTAGCAGCTAGGCGAGCATTATAACGTGTGTTACAAAGTGACCACGTTGGTCTCTGAAGTAAAGGCTGGACTACAATAGAGCTGTTTGGAGCAGTTGGTGAACAGTGTTTTCTGTTGGAGATGGTAAGTCCATTTGGGGGGGGACTTTGGGCTTTTTCACTTTGTAAATCTATAATGTACACAAAAAGATATATGACACAATAAAGGAAAGGGAAAAAGCCCAAAAGCATAATATGAGCACTACAGTTACAGTAACACATTCTGACCGGTCACAGATTTCGGTGTATCAGACCGATATGTGTTATTGTATCCAGCCAGGTAAAAGGTGGCAGGAGATTTCATTATGTAAGCCTAATAGTATTCAACAAAAACTTTTTGGGCATCCTAGGCCCTCATCGCCACAGAACAGCTGAAGACATGAAAGGGGAGAGAAGGGGGGGGGGGTACGACATGTAAACCACGGCCGCTGTGACGAGAAGCAAAACCACACATGGGCTTCACCAGGTGAGCTACACAGGTGCCCTGTATTTAAATTTAAATTTTAGAAGTTATCTGCTGTAGTTTTGGCTGATACTGGGGCAGGAATGTCACAGAAAAGAAGGATAATTAAACGAAGAACAACTAAAAGCTAAAAGGGAAACTCGGCGAAACCGAGTCACACTTCTGCTTTCAACAGCTGGAGACAATTACGGGATAAATGATTCCAAACCCGTTGTCCACATCGTATCTGACGCCGAGAGCAACTGCCCAAGCGTCCGTATTTTACCAGTTTGGAGTGAGAACCAATATTATTAGCAATAAATGCAAAGTGTCTGTTAAAACAAGGAGCTTAATGCACCAGGATCGGTTTTCTAGATGACAATGTATGTTTATTTTACGACAACAACCACAAGTAGATTAAGGGTCTTTCTTTTCCGACAGTATGTGACAAATTCCAAAAAGTTACAGACTATTCGTTTCTTTATAATAGGCATACATAAATCACAATAATACCAGGCTAAATATAGGCTACCATCTGGGCCTGCACGGCGGCAGGAAAAAGACGCAGAGATGTAAGACACCGTGTCTCTACCTTACGATGATTTTGGGACACCAAACGTAGATTTGCGCTCTGGAGTTCGGCTGATAAAGTCTGCCATGAGACCCTGAATATCCAGATCATCCCAAATTTCTTTGTGGACGTGAAGCAGTGCTATCATTTTATTGTCATCGCAGTTTTAAAGCTTCGCCACCAGGTGCGGGAAGTGGGGGTGCTGCAGGTGCTGCAGCACCCCCACTTCCCGCGCCTATGGTGAGAACGAGTTGTGCCAGCGAAGCTAGCTAGCTAAAGTTATCAATATGCCTCTGTACCAAAACTCTCCAGGAATCTCTTCCCCCCCCTCACCCAACTTGTTGTTTCAGTTGTTTGGTCTGGTCTTGGTCTTGACTCGATCTCGCCCTGCCTTGGTCTTGGTCATGTCTCGGTCTCGATACACTCTGGTCTTGGTAATGACTTGGTTAGGGGGTCTTAACTACAATTCTGGTGTCACAACTTTCGCCAGAATCACCACAGACGGCTGATTGTCGCGACTGCGTTACGTTATGTCTGCGAGGCTGTAGGGAGCCGAGGGGGGGCGCTGAGGCTCAGGGCTTCATTAAGTGAACTCATGAAGTGTGTGAGAGGTCAAAGCCCCTGCAGCGCTGCCTAATAAGAACACTGCCGCCCCTCCACACCCCTCTCAGGCCCCTGTGCCCCATCAGACACTGAGCCTGTCAGTTAGCATCTCAGACCTCCTTACTGGTCCTCTGTTCCGCACCAGTAAGCCTGGCTGGTAACCACTAACCAGCGGTGGTGCGTGTGTGTGTGTGTGTGTGTGTGTGTGTGTGTGTGTGTGTGTGTGTGTGTGTGTGTGTGTGTGTGTGTGTGTGTGTGCGCAAATTCTACAAATCCAATTTTGTCATATCTGGTGATTTTGTCTCGTGTGAACAGCAAAAAAAAAATGCTTAATCTGATTTAATCTAATCTTTTAAAGTAGATAAAAAAATGTGTTTTGAAATGAAGCAAAGTTTGACCAAGGGCATAACTTTGGGTTCAACATTGGGGGAGTTAAGATCTCCAACTATCTAGGGACATGTACTGTATGCGTGCATTGAAAAAGTGACAAAAACATCTAAAAAAGATGTTGAAAAAAACGCGAAAAAGCGACAAAAAGGTCAAGAGGCAACAAATGTCGGAAAAAGCAACACAAACTTCAGGAAAAAGCGTCAAAATGCAAAAAAACTTTTATAAAAGGCAACAAAAACTCAATCAATATCAACAAACGTTTAAAAAAAGCGACAAAGATGTCGCAAAAAGTCACAAAAACATGTGAAAATGGGCCACAAAAGTTCAAAAAAAGAAGAGAAGAAGCAAAAAAATTACTTAAAAACGAAGAAAAGTGTCCTAACCCCTGGTGACCAGGCAATTTCATCTGACTTCATCTGAGGGAAAAAAGCAAATTGTTTTCAAAACTTTTCAAATCAGCCTTTTTTTCATTTCCTGAAGGAGGAAAAAAAGCAGCAGTTTTATACCTACAAGGTTTCCACTCCACGGCGATGACGTATACTCAGACTTCTCCAGTGCTGCGATTGAGCTTCATCCTTCCTACACTTGTTGAAATAAAATATATAATTAGGGATGCTGTATCTTTCAAATGGAAAGTTTTATTAGGCGTTCATACACATTATTCATTCAGACATGTGAACAATGTGCTCCAACAAAGTGCTTCAGTGTCTCTTTTATTGTTTTGACCAAAAGTCTGACAGCCCAGATGTTGGCAGACTGATCAGGGATCTGTGATTGCCTTGTTAAAACATCAACACTTACTGCAAGCTGTTTCCGGACTGTGTGTGTGTGTGTGTGTGTGTGTGTGTGTGTGTGTGTGTGTGTGTGTGTGTGTGTGTGTGTGTGTGTGTGTGTGTGTGTGTGTGTGCGTGTGTGCGTGTGTGTGTGTGTGTCTGTGTTCTTGTTTAACTATATTCATGGGATCCAAAAACCGGGAGTCCAGTATACTTGTGGGGTCCGGACAGCTTTGTGGGGCCCAAAATGCTGGACCCAACAATTTTAAAGGGCTGTTTGAGGGTTAAGACTTGGTTTTAGGATTAGGGTTAGAATGAGGTTATGGTTAGGGTGAGGGTAAGGGTTAAGGTTAGGCATTTAGTTGTGATGGTTAAGGTTATTGTAAGGGTTAAGGTTAGGCATTTAGTTGTGATGGTTAAGGTTAGGGTAAGGGTTAAGGTTAGGCATTTAGTTGTGATGGTTAAGGTTAGGGTAAGGGTTAAGGTTAGGCATTTAGTTGTGATGGTTAAGGTTAGGGTAAGGGTTAAGGGTTAAGGTTAGGCATTTAGTTTTGATGGTTCAAGTTAGGGTAAGGGGCTAGGGAATGCATTATGTCAATGATGGGTCCCAACAAAGATAGTGAGACACACTTGTGTATGTATGTGTGTGTGTGTGTGTGTGTGTGTGTGTGTGTGTGTGTGTGTGTGTGTGTGTGTGTGTGTGTCTTTAGGAGTGTATAAATGTCTGAGACTGACTGGAGGCAGCAGCTCTGTGATCAGCTCCGTCCACTGACCACACACACACACACACACACACACACACACACACACACACACACACACACACAGGCTGTCCCTGCTCTGTCAGTAGCTGGCAGCCCCTCTCCTCTTCCCGACCGGGAGCCGATGAAAGCAACGAGTAGTTTGACGTGACTGCAGCGGTGCCGGCGAGCGAGAAAAGCCGTCATTAAGTGCTACAGCTTGTTTCCACAACAGCATATCAGCAATTATTATGAGGTGTCACTTCCTGGTTTGGCATCCTCGAACCCGGCAAACTATTAAAGAGGAGGGGCCGGCCGGGCGCCAGTCACCTCTGACTGAGGTGTGTTGAGTTGACAAGGTTGGAACAACAAACACACAACAACTGGTGCAGGAAGTCTCGTCTCGAGTCGGGAGTGGAACCTGCTGTTGCACAATCCATCGCCTCTCCTCCGTGTGGAGCTTCATCTGATCCTCCGAGGACTTTCACTGGTGGGGGCGTTTCACATCAACAGTCTCGAATGATGACAAAACAGGAAGCCAGGATCTTCCGTAACATTGCGCGTGATCATTTCATTTCACTTCATTTATTATACAGGAAAGGATTAAAGATCAGTCCTTCCAGAAAAATGAAGAGTTTTTTTGTGATTGTTGCAGGCAAAAATCCTTGATTATGCGGCACGTTTTCTTAAAAAATGCGATGGAATATGCCGGATATTTATGCAATTTTATGCAATGAAATTGCGGGAATTTGCAAAAACTGCAGTTTGATGAAAAAGAGAAAAAGTGATTGCCCCCCCCCCAACAACCTGCTTTTCGATGATGGTTCACGTCGCATAACTACGTCACTTCATAACGTTGCCATGGCAATAGGGGAAAATGGCTGCTCTTGTGTGAAGTAAACGCAACATTTTTCAACTTTCTGTTAAATATTTTATGGGACTTTTTTGCAATGAAAATGCGGTGGATTATGAAATCATGCGAGTCCTGCATATTTTGCACGGAAATCGGCAATTTATGCGGCGAAAGTGTGGCGTATTTGAAAAAATAATATATAATATGCGGACTTTGGCTGATTATGCGTTGAATTATGCAATCACATACTGTAATCACGTTTTTCTGGAGGGACTGAAAAGTAAGGATTAAGTTACAGTTTAAAATGGGCCAGACTCAGTTTAAAAACTGGTTTCCAGCAGGTTCCTGTTCTGCAGAAACATAGGACACAGTTACAGGCACATGAAGACAGAAACGCTTGTACAGGACATTAGCATGGGCTAGACCACATGTCGTGTCAAACTCAAGGCCCACGGGCCAAATCTGGCCCCTTGCAGATAAAGATCCGGCACGTATATCAGTTTGGGTTTACAATAAATTTTGTCCTGCCTAGTTGTGGGCCAAACCAAAAACACGGGAAAGTGTTTTTTAAACTGAAATTACCTGACTGAAATTTGGGCAGATTTGCCGACTTTAAGACTCAGGAATTTCCCCAGAAGAGAGTTTTCATTTTAAGGCGGTGTTGTTAAAAAAAAATTATCCTTGTTTTGCTTGATTTGCTAAATTCTATGATGGCTAAGGAACTCTTTTGATGACTTTTATATGGCTTCATGTCAACAAAATGCATACAAAAATGTCTGAAAAAAGCAACAAATTTACAAAAAGGTGACAAATGTCTGAGAAAGCCACAAAAAAGTCGGAACAAAAATGAGCAAAAGAAAGCAATGAAAATGTTTGAAAAAAAAAACAAGTGACATGCGGTAACAAAAGCACGTCAATAAACTGTCCATGTCTGGTCCTCGGTGGGATTCTCTTTTTCCAGTGCGGCCCTCTGGGAAAATGAGTTTGACACGTGTGGGCTAGACAGATACATACAACTAAAAACAACAATACAGACATCAGACTCAGACAAGACATGAACGATCAATGAGTGCAAGTGTAGCTGTTGAGAAGGAGCACTTTTTGAAATATGTGGCGGATGGTAGTGTTTGGATGTGATGGGTAATGTCATTCCAAATGTTGGTGTATGTATGAAAAAAGGATTTCTGACCATAGTTGTTTTTGTATGGGGGGGTGGGGACTGGAATGAGTGCCTGTGAGACTGACCTAGTGAGGCCTACTGCTCTCATGCTGTGTGTCAGGAGAAATTTTATAGCGTGGCTGTTTATGTAGTTCTATTGGTAAGTGTGAGCGTGTGAGTGCATTGCCATGGTGAGACCACTTTGGAAGGTTGTAACACTTCAGTGAGAATTCAGGTGGCGGCTTCTAGCTCACCTGGGGGGACCGTGTGCCGTACTGTAGGTAGGCTCAGTCCATGCCAGCGGCCTCTGGTTCCAACTTAACCCAGGGCCCTTTTCTGCATGTCGTCCCCTCTCTCTCTCTCCCTTATTTCCTGTCTAGGGGAAAGCATCGGGGACAACATATGAAAAATAGCCTTTGTGGCAATCAAAGAGCAAAAAATCTAAACTATCTCCTTAATTAAGGATTAATTGTTGTTGAGCGTGCGATTTAACTTCATTAGAGAGCCGGTTCTGCTGGTTGGGGCTTTGCGATAGATGTGAAATAACCTAATTTAACTGCTAATGTACTGCCAATTCATGTTTTTGGTGTTTATTCCTTACCAATTTGCTCAAAAAAACTCCACAGCATTCAGCATCCTCTATCCTTAGACCCTAAACGTAACAAATAAGAACTTTAAGATGATCCACAGTTTAGTTTCAGTAGTTCCATCCTCCTTCAGAACAGAAACACGAGCAGACATTTCCTCTGCCTCTCTGCCCTCCGTTCTCATCAGCAGCTCTGTTGACTGGAGCCTCCCATCCCTCCCTCCCTCCCTCCCTCCCTCCATCTCGCTCTTTCATTCTTCAGAGGGGCGCAGCCTAAACTAATCTGCCACCCGGCGCTGGTTCGTTCTCTCGTTCACCCTTCTCGTTTGTGCACAAGAAGAATACCGGCTCCTCTACCCTCTTGTTTTTCTTTCTCATTTTCTTTTTTTTTTTTTTTTGTTCTGCTGCTCCGGGGTGAGCGGCAGGTCAGCCCTATTAGCCTTTTCCAATGTTAGCGGCCCGCTAAACAAGACAAGCTTTTACTTCATTCACAGAAACACAAACACGCAGAGAAAATCAGGAGGGCACGAAGGCTGTTACACCGACGAGCTCTTTAACTCACTTTGGACTCTTTGTCATTCTTCTTTCTGTAACTTATGTCATTGTTATTTTTGACAGTTCTCTGTCATTTTTCTTCCCTAACTCTAACAATACATGGGAGTCCTGGACCTTACTGTTCAGTGGGGTAGTAACAGAGATAAAACAGATACAATGCCCGAGTGATTGCAAAGGATCATGGGTACTACAATTTGCTTAACAACCCTATGCTGGACAGAGATGTCATATTAAAAGTAAATGGTATGATTCATACTTTCAGATGACATATAATGCATGCCGATTGAATTTAAAAATAGTTTACAAGTTAATTCCTATATTTTGGGTGCCTGGGTAGCTCACCTGGTAGAGCAGTCCTTGACGCAGCGGCTCAGGGTTCGAGTCCAACCTACGGCTATTTGCTGCATGTCTTCCCCCTCTCTCTCTCTCTCTCTCTCTCTACAGCTGTCCTGTCTATTGAAGGCCAAAATGCATAAATAAATTATACAATTACAATACATAAATTGTTAATATTACATATGTATCCATTCCTTTTATTTACTCTTTATTTTTTATTTTATCCCTTATTTTTTTGTTAATTGCCTACGATAAAAAATAATAAAAGAAAAATAAATATTTGGTCACGTGCTGCCTCCAATCCTACCGAGTGGGCTCCTCCTCCTCCCTTTACATGTCTGTTTTTTTATGGATAGAAAAGGGCATATGCCCTGAGCTATCCTTCACGCTCAAGACAAACCTACCTGAGCAATGCAGAATATATTGTTTTTGCATTTTAGAATGAATGAAAACTCCAGATCTCCTCATCGCCTCAATGCTTTTCCCTGACAGGCCTCAACCCAATTTGTTTTTGGAGTAAGAAAATTGTTGGAGCTGAGTCACAATCCTCCTTCATGTGGCGAGACCTGGAAAACTAGCTAGAAATAGAAGTTAACATGACTGTTTGGCCTTTGACTTTTGACCTTAGTCTTTATATGGCCAAAGTTAGGAGCAAATACTTACAGCTAACAGTACAAATGATTAAGGATGATCTTGTTATGGCCAAATGTTAGCAGCTATTATTAACACTGGACATTTTGATAGACGTTGACCTGGAAATGGCCAAAAGTTAGCAGCTAATAGAAATGTTGGACAATTTCATAGACATTGACCTGGTCATGGCCAAAAGTTTGCAGCTAATAGTAACGTTGTACATTTGATAAACGAAATGTTAATACCTCGGTTAGCTGCTAATGTTAACATTTTACATTTGGTTGTTATCAGCTATTATCGACAGTACATTTTGGTAACCTTGTCATGGCCAAGTTAGCAGGTATTTATTGTCTGGATCTGAAGTTAGCTACATAGCTTTTGTAGTTTTCGATAAATGCTAGCTTTGTGATGAGCTTGAAATAACATTCAACCTCTAATTTGAGGTTACAGCTACATCCTAAACTAGCCCTCCTTTCTCCACAAAGACACTCAAGTTAGAAGAAGGAAGTGAAGCTGGATAGACCACAAAATTGGAAAACCAAAATCAATCACCAAGCAGGCATGGCAAGAGGGTGTAATGGAAGCCCTAGAAATACCTGGAGAAAAAGTACAGAACAAGAGGCCTTAACGTTAAAATAAAAAAAAATGAGACCACATAAATGTCATGTTTCTATAACACTTTCCACGTGGTTTTCGTTTGAGGTTGGACTGGCATTCTTTTATCACATCTCTTTCCCTGGAACTTTGGTTGAATGATATCTTCCTTCCTTCGCTCTTCGAAAAAACAAGGCTTTTACCCAAAAAAAACAAAAAACTCTTCAACACAATAGGCTCGTTCGAGATGAGCCAGATCCGCGCAGAATCGATCACCGGCGATCGCCGCCCAATGCATGCCGGTTAGATTTGTGTCCGACTTGGGCAACGATAACCTCACGAGATCAAGGCGGCCGCAGTTTTTAGAGCCAGGCGCCGCAGTTGCTCTTCACCGACTGCCGTCGACTGCAAGACCCAGGCGGACCCAGGTGCATGCTGGGAAACGCCGGCCTTTCAGCCGATCTAACAGCTGATTGGTTCAGAATCGACTCAACACGATGATGTTTTATATAAACATTTTATTGATTTTGAATTGGGAGGCATTTTAAATGCGATTTGTCTGATTTAAAAGCTTATTCTGTACAGAACACATGTTGTGAGGCTGATAGTGATGTTTAGAAGTCAGAGAGACTAAATCTGTTCAGATCATGGATCATCTACAGTGTGTTGTTAATTAAAATCAGCAACAGATCGCAGGTAGAGCATTTTGACAGCTACTCTGTCATAATAAAAACAACTGGAGACTGTGTACAAGCTGATATATGGATCTGATAACATTTTATTAAATCGGAATCGGACCACAGTGTTTCTGTCACTTCCTGTTCAGCCTGAAGGCTGCTGGAATCAGCTGGAAGCTGTCGAACGAGCCTAATGACTGCGTTGTAGGGCTGTGTATTGGCAAGAATCTGGCGATACAATACGTATCACCATACATGGGTCACGATTCAATATATTGCAATATATTTCGATACTGTGCGTAAGGCGATATATTGGGATTTTTTTTAAAGTATCATTTTAGAAAAAATAATATTTAAAAAAAGACATGATGTTCATAAAAGTCAAAGAAGTTTACTTTAGGTAAACAATTGAGTACACAGAAAATCAAACTGCCAGTTTGTGATTGTGGTCCCCAGGTTCTTAGTGAGCTAATGTTGATATGCTAAAGTTGGCCAAAGTTCAGCCATAGCTACGTTGTTAGCTTCTAGCAAAAAGTCAGGCACTGTTAGGCACTGTTAGGCACTGTTAGGCACTGCTAGGCACTGTTAGGCACTGTTAGGCACTGCTAGGCACTGCTAGGCACTGTTAGGCACTGCTAGGCACTGTTATGCACTGCTAGGCACTGTTAGGCACTGCTAGGCACTGTTAGGCACTGTTAGGCACTGCTAGGCACTGTTAGGCACTGCTAGGCACTGTTAGGCACTGTTAGGCACTGCTAGGCACTGTTAGGCACTGCTAGGCACTGCTAGGCCCTGTTAGGCACTGCTAGGCACTGTTAGGCACTGTTAGGCACTGTTAGGCACTGCTAGGCACTGCTAGGCACTGCTAGGCGAAGTCACTAGTGGTGTGTCTCAGCATAGCCATCTAGTGGTAGGGGGTTTAAACACAACATAAACGTGAAATATTTTTGCACGTCAACTAAAATAAATAAAATAATTATTTAAAAAAACAATATTGCATTTTTGAAAATTGATACAGTAATGCAAAATAAAATATCGTGATACTCAAGTGTATCGATTTTTTTCTTACACCCATACTGCGTTGTCTTAAGAAATGTCATTACATTACATCCATACCCATACTGACACATTCATATGACTTATGATATTGATAAAACAAAAGCTCGTTGGCTGTTTTTCATCTTGACTTTAATTGATATTTGTTATTTAGTCCACACATTCATTTAGTGATGAATGTGTGCATGCAAATTCAGTTCAGAGAGCTTACATAACCCAACAACCTCGTTAGTGCAAGATGTTCTCTGCATGTTCTGCAGCATTTGTACAGTTTGCAGTCCCATCTCTTGAACTCATATTTGCGAAAACAAATAGCTGACGTGAAAGCTCTGATTCAAACTAAAAGTTGTTCCGCTCGACAAGAGGAGCGGAGATTGCTTCCAGTGCAGATACAGAAACACAATGCTAATCAGTCATGCCACCTCTAGCATCAATATTATATTAAAACCGTTTCAAAAATCTATACCGCAAGGTAAAAAAAAAACAAGGTCATCCTGTCCTTGGAGAAACAAACAACTTATTTTGTGTAGTACGGCAACTGCATCAGAAAATGATGTCCAGTCGGAGCAGAGCATGTAAATTCATGCTTAATGAAAAGCCAGAGACTGTGTGAATGCAGCGCAATGCTTTTAAAAGAGTAACGGGTAATGTAGGACCCAGCATTGTTGGATCTTGACTCATATTGGGGAACAAAAGTCAGGATGTTTTTGTCTTTTCTGCATCGACTTTGACCCCAACTTTATGGAAGTGCGATACTAAATGTGTAGTGCGTGTAAATGGGGCAAATGCACTAGATCCCACCATTCGCCACATGTTTAAGAAGGCAATTGTTTACATCATCTTCAAACTAAAATGATATTTCATTTATAATTTTAGTTAACTATATTTATTCATATCAATATTTTATGACTGTGTAACTGCACCTTGACCACCAGAATTTCCCTATTTTGGGATGATAAAGTTTTCCGAGAACTTAAACCTATCCAGATGAGTAATGTCTCAGCAGTTGACTAATCGAGCACCTTGGACATATCAAGAAATCAAATCCTTGACTCGTGAATTGTGTTTTTTTTTTTTGTGTTCTAGCAATCAGAGCAACTTATCTCAGTGTTGGGGGGGAGAAAAATGGCTCAACCTGTCACAACTGGGTGGAGATATGTGAGGCAAAAACACACTGAAAACAAAACACCAGGCTGAAGTTGGTCGTATAATCACCAGGTTTGACCTAATAGAGTCTTTGTTCAGCTTCATCGTTTTTGAGTAGTCAAAGTTGGTTCATTGTCAGTTTCACACAAACCACGTAACCTTGACTGCAACTCACTAATGTGGGGGCGACCACTGGTTCAGCAACTCCCAACTTGATATGTCATCTAACTGCCTCAACACTAAGATTATTGTCTTTTTATGCAAGAGGAAAATCGAATGATTCAGATTTTAAGAGTGCGGGTTTACCTTGCACCAATATTGGATTACTTAAACTTTGTTTTCTCTTGTCAGCCTCCTGTAGCTTCACTGCTGCGGTTTTGTTTGAACCGTTTGTCATGCTGCCTGATTGCAAATGTTTTTTGGCTCGTTCCCTTGAGATCTTTGCTCTCCCTGGGTGTCCCAGTTAGGAGTGGATGTGAACTTTGGGGAGACGCTGGGGCTGATTAGGCCATGTCTTGCTGCTGTCATTAGGACACAGTGGAGACACTCAGCTTAATGGGGGAGACACATCGGAGCTAATTGCCTCAATTTGGATGAAGCCCTGTGACAGCTCGCTGGTGAGGAAGGGCACACACAAGGTCAATTGTCCTGCGCCTGAATGCTAAACTCATTTCTGATGTGTTATGATTGACTGCGTAGACACTAATGAACAAGGAAGGGTCATTATTTTAGGGTTCAAGGAGTACAGAAACCACGGCCAAGCAAAAGGAGTCTGTTTTACGCCTTTGTGCATCGAACTTGGCGGGCGAAATCATATCATTTCAACTTTCGTCATTCCAACGTCAGCCCTTGTCATTTGGAAAATGACCCACTATGAAGTGATTCCCAGGGCTTTCTGTCTTTCTCTCTTGTGAACATTCACCGAACAAACAGCGTCATCAAAAGTTGGCGCGATGGCAACGCAGACTTTAAAGACGTAACGTTGTGCGTCGAGTGGATTTTCATTATGAATAACAACAATTATCAAGAGCAAACCAACAAGGAAAGTACAAGAGGAACAGTGGACCGAAACCGTCTGAATACAACAGCAGACTGCCAGCTCTAACAGATGGCAAGTTATTACGATGTACGGAACAGGAAAGACGTAGATGGAAATCTGTGCATCATTTGTTTTTTTCTTCGTTCTAAAATGTATTTTGTATCAGAACAGAATCAGTTATATATATATATATATATATATATATATATATATATATATATATATATCATAATTACCATCTTAGCCAATGCAGGTACTACTTTACATATCACCAGAAATAGTTAAGTGAATCTCTATAAAGAAAGAATGATGGGGTAGTTGCTGCTTGAGAAGTTGCACTAAGGTAAACATGGAGGACCAATTGGGGAAGTAAATAAGTTGAAGATGAAGGGGTAGTTAGGGTAAGGATAGGAGGACAGTTGGAGTAGCAAGGAGATGAATCATAGCTTGATAAGAAATATACTCTGCAAAAAAGAAACATCCTGTCCCTTTCAACTGCTTTTATAGTTTAAGCAAACTTAACATGTGCAAATATTTGTATGAACATTAAAAGATTGAACAACTAAGACATGAACTGAACAATTTTCACAGAAATGGAATAATGTGTCCCTGAACAAAGGGTCAAAATGAGAAGTAGCCCTCAGTATCATTATCATCATTCAGCATTAAGTCCTGCAGTGCATCTCCTCCTCATGTACTGCACCAGACTGGCCTGTTCTTTCGGTTGTTGTTGTTGTTGTTGCCGTCCTGTACCTGTTCCCGCAGGTGTGATATTGGGATGTCCCGATCCTGTGCAGGTGTTGTTACACGTGGTCTGCCACTGCCAGGACGATCAGCTGTGCTTCCTGTCTCCCTGTAGCGCTGTCTTAGGCGTCTCACAGTAGGCACATCTGGCCACATCTGCTGTCCTCATGCCTCCTTGCACCATGCAGATTAGCAGATTAGCAGGGACCCTGGGCCGCTTTCTTTTGGTGTTTTTCGGAGTCAGTAGAAAGGTCTCTTTACTTTCCTAATTTTCTTATGACTGTGACTTTAATTGCCTAGCGCCCTTAGGCTGTTATTGTCTTTTCGACCGTTCAACAGGTGCATGTTCATTAATTGTTTATGGTTCATTGAACAAACATGGAAAACATTGTTTAAAGCCTTTACAATGAAGATCTCTAAAGGTAAGAAAATGGGAAAGGAGGACAAGGAGAACAAACAGGAAGAACGTGAAAGCATAGTTGCACAGATGCACATCCACACCTGCATTGCTGTCATATTTATTCACGCTAATTTGCACTATTCACCTGCCCTTGTTTGCTCAACTGTTAGTTCTTCCCACCTTTGCTGCCACACCATTTTTGCCAATCTACTGTCTATTTCGCTATCTAGTCCACAATCTGCACTGTGTGCACAACTGTATATAGACTATATTGAGTCTTTACTATATTTCAGCATTTATATAGTCTTGTCTATTCTTGTATACTGTGTTATTACTGATGTTCATCACTTTCTGCATCGATTTGTGTTGCAAATGTCTTTATGTAAAGGGAATTATAATAGTTTTTTTATTTCAGTAAAATTCCATTATTGTGCAATATCGTTACTCTCGTTGTCCAATATCTATTACTCATTGAATATGATCACCACTATTGGGCATTATTCAAACAATGTGCAATAACCCACAATGCATATCACACTGTATATAAACATTACCCCCCTTTTTTGCAATACTTTAATTTTATTTCATGTTATTTTTTTATATTTTACGCACATGTTGGCGCTGGAAAAGGAGTTACAATAAAAGGCATTCAATTCAATTATATCAAATCCCCCCTTTAAATTACGCCTATGAGTAGAGAAAGAGGAAAACAGTCCGAAGAGAAGTTATTCTAGAGGCGGGTGGAGATAGAAAGACGTGGGAGCAGGACGGGGTGCGTGCCTCCATCCCAGACACTCTGGAGACACTTTAACAAAGACGGGAGAGGAGACAACATGCAACCATAACCCACTAATGACCTCCGTCACACAAGAAACAGGCAACGACAGTTAACAGAGCTCTCTACCTAAATGCATGAATGCTGCAGACAGGACAGGCTGTATCTGTATTTACACGGAACTTCACAAACATGTACCGGACACACATATATAAACTAGTATAAAAGGTTTTGGGCTCGTGGAAATTAAAAGCAGAAACTTAAAAACATGTCACAGTAACTAAATGTGAGAGAGAAGAAAAAAAGAGAAATGTAACGAGATACTAAAGAGCAATCCACTAAACCAAATATGATTCACAGTGATAATGAGCTTAATATTATTATTTTAAAAGTATGCATAATTATTTTAACCCTCCTGTTGTCCTCAATTTAAAAAAAAAAATTTATTTCAGAAATGTGGGTTTCTTTCAACCAAACTGTCAAAGAAAATAACGTGGATGGTTCCATACAACGCTCTTCACAAATCAAATAAATGATCAGTTCACTACTTTCATTGAATTTATGTTTTTGTTCATTTTTATAAAAACAAATAAATGACAAAAGAACATTGAAAAAATTGTCAAAAATGTAGGAAAAAAACAACAAAAACATCCAGGAAAAGCGGCAAAAAAATTGACAAAAACATCAAAAGAAAGTGACAAAAATGTCAGAAAAACTGACAAAAATATTGGGACAATCCTACACAAATCAATCCGATTCCATAAAAAAAACAAAAGGAGGAAGCGTTTGAGCGCGAGCAGGCAGAAGCACGATGCTTATAAAGTCCTGCCCCCACTTTACAATGTCTTTAGTTATTGATTATTATACTTTGTTACAGGAAAAAAAAAAAATAGATGCAACTAACCCAAAAACTAAAACAACATACTTTACTATACACTGTGTGTACATTCCCATTCATATACATTAAGTTGTTTATTATTAGACTTTCAAATGACACAGAAAATTGTTATTCATAATTTGAAAAAAAAATTAAAGAAATAGATGCAACACAACACACAAAACACAAAACAACATACACACTATACACTAACACATGACACACACCACATTCATATATACATATAACACAGACACACATTGAAATATGAATTTGTTTATCCTTTTTTCTCATGCACATATTTTTATTTTTTTTTTTTTATTTTTATTATTATTTATTTATTTATTTTTTTTGTATTTTCATTTTTATATATATATATATATATTCAACTGTTTGTTTACTGTCTAATATTTAATGGTTTAAATGGGGAGGATATGGGTGGTTTTGGTGTGAAGGAGAGCTTTGCTTTTGTTTGTTAGTATGTATGTATGTCTGATGATGTATGTTTTTCTTGAGGTCTCCTCAAGTTGTTTTGTTAACTGTTTTGTCTAATTGTGAATGTATTGTATATGTTTGCCTTTATGGACCCCCTTGAAAATGAGATGCTACATCTAAAGGGGTTATTCCTAATAAAGAATTTCCACACAACTGTGTCTCACTATCTTTGTGGGGACCCGTCATTGACATAATGCATTCCCTAGCCCCTTACCCCTTACCCTAACCTTAACCATCACAACTAAATGCCTAACCTTAACCCTTACCCTAACCCTGACCCTAACCTATTTCTAACCATAATCTTAAAACCAAGTCTTAACCCTCAAACAACCCTTTAAACTTGTGGGGTCCAGCATTTTGACCCCCACAAGGCTGTCTGGAACCCACAAGAATACTGGACTCCCGTTTTTTGGACCCCAAGAATATAGTTAAACAAACCCACACACACACACACACACACACACAAGCCTACATATAGGCCTACACGCGGTCTAGAGAGTATATAAATAATGACTTCTTGAAGAGAAATTTAAAATTAATTAAACAAATGAAAAGCCAAACGATGTATTGTCACACTTCAAACCTGGTAAAAACAAATTATCTTTATTTAGCCATAATTTAAACAGGATGGTTACTTTACAACTAAATTCCATTTCAAAACAACTGTTAATATTTAAAATTAGAAGAAGAGGAAAAGAAGATGAAACCAAACAGTAACTGACATGGCAGGAAGTTGTAAAAATTTCAAGTTTTTAGTCTTTATTTGTCATGCACAACAAAACCGTAAAGCAGCCGTCGGCAATAAAATTCTCCACCCATGCTCCAACATGCTTAAAAAGAAAAACATGCAAGTGAAAATGAGAATCTAAGACGTGAAATAGTGCAAAAGTAGAAATATAGTAGAAAATATATGAAATAGAATTAAATGACATAATATAGAGTTACGACCATTAGGGCCACATCAAGGGGGAAAAATTTAAGGAAGATTTTTTTAATTTATTTTGCATTTAGAGAATAAAGTCGAAATGTCAAGATTAAAGTTGAAATGACGAGAATAAATTCAACTTCTTTATCACTTAATCACATTTGAGCGACTGTCCACCATGCCAGCTGCCATGTAGGCAACATTATAGATAGGCTATAGGTTACATCCTCGGAGTGCCGCGCTCACCTGAGCCCCACTCCTTCAGGATCAAACTATTTGATCAATAGTCTTGTTGTGTCTTGTGATTCAACAGATCCTCTCTGTATTGTGCGTAGGTGTAACCATCGAAACCCTTATTGCATCTGTCCATTACAAGCTATTTCAGTTTGCAGGAATGCGGCCACCTCTTCCAAGTTTGTGTGGTTTCTCCTTCTGAACAGACGCAATTTTCGGCACAATCTCTTCAAAGACCTTCAAATCACCACACTGTGTTTATGCGCTAAACACGGAGAGTTCATAAAGGCCTTCACAAGGCATTTTGTAGAAGACCATAGGTAAAGCTAGTAGTTTTCGTTGATTTTCAAAAGTCCGACTTGATTCTTGAAATATCAAGTTTTTTCTCGAATTTCGACTTTATTCTCGAAATGCAAAATAAATAAAAAAATCTTCCTCCTTTTTTTTTTTTTTTTTTCTTGATGTGGCCCTAATGCTCCGTCGTATAGGGTAATGTGGTAGACTGGTGTAATGATAAAATCCACACTAATATAGACGTGTGTAAACTGCGGTGTGAGCAGGTATGAACATGTTTTTTTTCCTTAACCCTCTGAGGTCTAAGGGCATCGTCACATATCTTCTTAAATTCATCTTTTTAAGGTATTTGCATATAACTGCCCCCCGTGTGTTTCATATCAAAATGTTCAGAACAAACTCAGCTTTCTGTAAATTTTCCGCCCACATTATTTCTAGAGCGATGTGTGGAGAGATCATTTGGCGCTAAAGCTGATTCGTTGATGTTTCCTGCTGGGAATATTTTCAGTGATGGAGCTATAACTATGTGGGCTAAAAGAAGGGTTAAATAGTCTTTAGTAAACTTAAAATTGTAATTCTAACACTTACGAGACATGAAAGGAAAGAGCGAAACAATAGGAGAGAGGAAAAACAGTGAGAACGGAGAGAGAGAGAGAGAGAGAGAAAAACAAAAACACAAAATGAGAACAAAAGAAAAAGGAAGAGAGAGGCGTTTTGTTCCACGCTGCCCTTTTCCACTCTGAAACACCACTGGTGGCACGTTCAACCGCTGAAGCTGCTAGCCAATCGCCTCTCCTCGTTTGCCCGGTCACCCTGCTTCATTGGGGTCAAAGGACGCTGTGCCTCCCAATTAATGAGCCAGCGAGTGTCTCGGACACCCCCCCTCTCCACTCCCCAAACTCCCACAATTCAGTGGGAGACGGAAATTTAGCAGAAGACGAGGGAACCGCACCTTTTTTTTAACCTGAGCGTCCCTCCTCCTCCAGCTGTTTTTTCAGCTTGCTTCAGAAGACCAAGCGCGTCCCACAGTTTGTTTTCATTATTATTATTTTTTTAAACTGATCAGTTTTGTTCGACAAATAAGCGCAGTTGCACATTGTGAGCTCCCCTTTCTTTTTTTTCTTCCCCCTGGCGGTAACTGTTCACCCTTGTAATCAGATCATGCCTGCTGAAGGGTCAGGAACAAAGGCATGCAAATTCTAATTAAATGCGCAGCGTTGGGACAGGCCCCGTTTGATCGCCGAGCCCTTTCATGCCCCCTAATCGCTCCTGACAGCCCCTTCCAACAGATTCTGTGACAAACTTCTCGATTCAACCGAGGGTGGATTTTTGAACTTTGCTTGCTCCTGCGGCCTTGGCTCCAGGTCTGTCAAACAATCCAAATCAATGACCCAATTGACCACTGGTCCCCTTGTTGATAACCTCAATGAGCTCTATGTTGCCATTCATTGTGTCGGAGCGCTAAATGCCGATAGCATTTTATGGTAATTAAACTGTCCTTTTGGTTCCTAGCTTTGAATACAAACACTGGAAGGGGGGTGGGGGTGGGGGGGGGGGGGATGGGGGCGTGGAGAGCACGGGGCAGTACTGGAGGGGCGGGGGACGCAGGTGCAGGGAAAGGACGGAGGGCTCGACCGCGGGACTTTCCCACAAACATGGCCCGGCGCCACCAACACACTCATTAGGTCATTATAATAAGGAAGGGGGCTTTTTTTTGTTTTATTAAAAATCTCATTAATCCCACAACAAAAGACATGTACTGACCTCATTGGTCCCCCTGTTATCTGAATATGCCTTTATATAATGGAGCGTCTAATTGCAATTCGGCGCCTAGCGGCTTTCCCTCCATCCGAGCCCGGCAGGATTTAGCGTACGAGGAGTGAAAGGAGAGCTAAAGAGAACTGGCCTCCCGGGGCGGCCACTGACCTAATGAGAAACTGGTTTCTGCCCCTGGTGGGAGGTCTGAGCCTTTTCCACAGGTGGGCAACGGTGGAAGATGTATTCGGATCCTTTACTTAGGTTACTAATGCCACACTGTAAAAAGAAACGCTCTGTTCCAAGTAAAAGTCCCGCATTGAAAATGTTACTTAAGTCAAAGCCTGTATCAGGAAACATCCTCGCATTGTAGAAAGTGTAAAGGATCCAAACTGTTGTGTGTTTAATTGGGTTATTATTATTCCAGCTGGACTTGTAGCCGTTCTATTGTTAGGTAGCTTATAATAGATATAATAACAGAGCTTCTATTTTTGCCGGACGCCGGAGAGCTCCGCAGCAATTCAGCACAGGGCAGACGGTGCGGGACAGGAAGTCGAGCACAGAAACAAAATAAAGCATCCGGTTAATTTTCTAAATAAAATACACCGTGCTCACAGCGGATCACATTTCTCTGCACTACACCTTGAAAACATCCTTATGGGTGGAGACGGGCCTGAAGTCCAACTGTTGTTGGTTTTGTGGTTCCGTTTATAGAAACGACATCCTGTTATATCGCGCGATCATACGTGAAATCTTCGTGACTTCAGCTTTCGGTCGTAGCCGCAGTCCAGACCTGGTTTCGGTTAATAAGGTTCACAAAAAACAGAGTAATGGGGAAAATGGTTATTTTGCGCATTATATTTTGCAAGTGAACTGTTATTTTGAGTTTTGTTCTGAAAAAAAGTTCAACGTGAATACATAATAGTATTGAGGGGAATTTCACAGTTTAAGGCGTTTTTACTGTTGATTTGTTTAAGTGATTCACTGTTCAATAAACGCAACCTCTTTCCAAAAGTCACTTGCTAATTGTGTTGAATCGTGATTTCAATATTGACCCAAATTATTGTGAGTATGTTTGTTTTTCTCCCATAATTGAGCAGCCCTGGGGGAATCTTTAAAAAAAAGTTCATACTAATAAAACCCATTCCCACTTGAAAAAACGGGTGCCCGCTGGCGCTACCCGTGTACCGCTAACTGACCGGTTGGTAGTGAATCCGGATCCACTGAAGGGGGTCCGATAAGAACCAATCAAGTGTCACTTCTTCATTATCCTTTATTATATATATATTATACCACACAATCAACAAACTCTTATTTCTCCAACAGTATGCGGATGCCTACGTGGATGTGGTTTTATTGATGCACGCACACAGTAGTGTCCACAAACTTAGTCCAGTTAGGGCGAATAAAGAGAGTGTGATGGCGTTCCACGTTCACGCCTTTCTCTCTCACTCGAGGCCGCTGTGTCCAAGCCGAGGCGCAGAGCATGACCTTACTAGACCTCACTTACCACGTAGAGCTAGTCTCGCTTTGCCAGACCCTTGGAAGAGGGTCTGGGATGGTAGGAAAACGTGCTCTGGTTTATTGGCATTTCTCCAAACCAATCGAAATAGTCTTGGGCGGTGCTAAGCACCGGAAAAAAATAACAGGCTCGGAAAGAACCTGTTTTGGTGGAACGTGTACATTCAAAAGTAGTTTTAGTCATGCGACAGAAAACTCAGATTGGACAGATAGTCTAGCTAGCTGTCCTGTCAATAAAGGACAAAAAAATGCCCATAAAAAAAAAAGTCTATACAAAGAGGTACAATGGTCCGGTACAACAGCCTTAGAACTGACAAACATTTTGCAAAAAAATCTCACATACCCCCCTACAGTCCTCCCCCCCTCCATTTGAGAAACACTGCCATAGAGCTCCACTGTTGTTAAAAACACACCGATTTGACGGCTGTTCTCATGAACCATTGATACATATAGCTAACAAAAAGTAATCCACTCTGTTTGTCAGTATGAAGGGTCATGATAAGACCATCAGCTGCTTATCTTTGAATGTAAATTTAAAATTGAACCTGTATGTTGTTTGCGTCACCCTCCGAGTCTTCATGTCGGTCACAAAGGATTTCCAATGAATTACATTACATGTCATTTAGCTGACGCTTTCATCCAAAGCGACTTACAATTGCTCTATATGTCAGAGGTCGCACACCTCTGGAGCAACTTGGGGTCAAGTGTCTTGCTCAGGGACACATTGGCTGATGTATCACAGTGGGAATTGAACCCAGATCTCCCACACCAAAGGCATGTGTCATATCCACTGCGCCATCACCACCCCTATGAGTCCTCTGCGTGTTTGGGCCGCAGGACGCCGACATGTACGATGCCACTGGGAGAACAGGGAAGGCCCACATGAATGAGCCGCCGATCGCAGTGCGTCGCTCATGCAAAACCTTTCTTTTCATGATTAAAGCCAGAGGAAAGTGCTGTGTGTGTGGACCATTGTTCGTGGCCGGTTTTTGTGACGAGAGCGAGAGCGGCATATGGAAAGATAGTTGAGAGGAATAACGGAACAGGAAGTTGACTATCAGATCATATGTTTGTGTTATTTAATGATAGATCAGGAAATTCATCAGCAGGTCTTTGAATATTCAAATGTGATGTTTGAGATGTCATCGCTGCCCCGTCACATCGCAGACGCTTTGTTTTCCTGCGTGACGGCTGTGTAGAACTCACACATGCACTGACTTCACAGTCTAACCCCCCCCCCCAACCTCTGGACTTTCTTCTACCCACCTACTGTGCAATATTTAATATTTAATACTATTCAGAATATTGATAATACTGTGCAATTCCACTACTGTGCAATATCTGTATACCATGCAATATCATTACACTCATTGTGCAATATCTATTACTCATTGAATATGATCGCAACACTGTAAATAAAACCACATTTTATATATATATATATATATATATATATATATATATATATATATATATATATATATATATATATTGTCTCACAACTGTGCCCCTTACCCCCCTTTTTTTGCACTACTTATTTTATTATGTTATATTGATTTTATGTACATGTTTGCACTGGAAAAGGAGTTGCTTTTAATCTCATTGTACATGTGTATAGTGATAATAAAAGGCATTCTAGATGGAGTGATAATAGAGGCAAAGTCCCTCCCCTTCCAGGTGGACCGCCATGGGACCTTAACTCGGAAATAATATGAGAGAGAGAGAGAGAGAGAGAGAGAGTGTATCACTACAGCCAATCCAGTCTGCTCAGCATTCACACGCATTCATTTTCTGCAGGAAATGCTTTTTTTTTTCTAAAAGGTTCAACCCTTTTTGGTGTTTGGTGTTTTAAGCCCCCAGCGTTGTCTTCCAGGCCTGGAAGGCACTAGCATTAGGGTTATACGGTTAGGGTTAGGTGCCTTGAAGTCGACGTTGGGGGCTTAAAACACCATCGAGCAACGTTTTTGCACACCTAAAATTGTATTGACAAGTGAGTAAGATCTAACATGCTGATGCAGGTATAATTTTAACCATGTGTTCACCTTCTTAGTTCAGCATGCTAACCTAAAAAAAAATAAAAAATACTCGACTGACTTGACTGAGAACAAATCAAATTCTGAAGTTTCTAAGAACCAAAATGGGCAGGCTTCTTTGGTTCTACTTATTTTATTGTATGTTAACGGTAGTGAACGGGGAAAGACAAATTCTTCTTTGATCCCGTTTGAATTGAGCCATGAATTACACGTATGATGTTCGTCAGTTTAAAAGATAATTTTGCAAGTAAAGAAAGTTTCCGTTTATTGTTAAACTGTTGAAGTGTAAGACTTTGGAACTACCTAGATGGAAAGACGATCACACTTCAAAGTGACCAAACCTCCGGGACCTCTTAACCTGGGACCCTTGCTTCATCAGGTCAGCTGCTAGCTGCTAGCTGCTAGCTGCTAGCTGCTATCATCCTCGTCTTTCCTGCCGCCAAGGCATCACTATTTTATGAATGATACATGGCGGAGAAACGTAAAAGTCCTGATAACTCCTCTGTATCAAAAAAGAAAGTAAGGCTCTATCTCGAGGGGGCTCAGCCTTTCTTAGAGATAAGTATGGGGGGCGCCAAGGAAAAAAGTTTGGGAACCACTGGTCTAGATTTCTAGGCTAGCTGTTTACATGATCTGTATCAAATTAGGAATATTGTCATATTCAGAATAATATTGGCATATTGGTTTACGTTTAAAGGTATTCACTGAGAACGCCCAGTTTACGGCCTCTTGTCCGTTTACGGCTTACGGTCAGCTCTGTGCGTTGCTATGGTTACTGTACACCAACCAATGAGCCGACAGTTTGCAGGGCTGCAGACCGGATAAGAAGGAAAAACTACTAGCTACTTTTAAACATGATCAAAGACTTGGATATCAGCAGGTTTTTGGATATGAGCCGACCTTTTCAAGAAGCTGGTTGAACGAATCAAAGAGGCACGCTTTGTTCACACGCTCACACTTTCCCTATTGTTATTTATTAAACTGTTTTCATAAAAGAATATTATACTGATTACTATTCTTCTCTCTCTGTTAAATGAATCTATTTGCACGGTAAGAAAACATAACAATACTTGTTCCCACAGGACAACATGGAGCCATTGGCTACCTTGACTGGGGCCCGGGGACAGAACATGCGTCTCTCTAACCAGATAAAGGGGACGCCATCGAGTCTGACCAACATCTATACTGACAAGATAGACAATTGACGACATCAAATTCTGTTAGGATTGTATTTCACGCATAAATAAGCTACTGTTTGAGGCTTAGTCACTTTCTGTACTTGTGCTGTGAGCACTGTAAACGGATTCTACTTGCAAGTAAACTAAACTTTAATATAACTTCAGTGGTCTCTGTCTATTACTTGATAATGTAATTATGCTAACACAAGTCCTCCACCGCTGAAAAACTGAAAAAAATCATATATTTTGCATGGCTACATGCAAACATATATACAAACGGGAATCTTAGTGGAATAATCACTTTCATTAGCCATGTAAACAGCTTAGTCGGAATATCGTCTTCTTTTGGAATAAAGGGCAAAAACCGGAATACGATGGACAACAGGTGACTTCCCAGTTTTTACCTCATCAAATCAAATGATGTGGTAGTCGTGGTAACGCCCTCTGCAGAGGTTGAATGTGGACGGAGAGCAAACAGCCTGCGGTGACGGAGTGATGAGTGGAAGAGGAGGGAGAGAGGGAAGGCAGAGATGAAAGAGTGCAGTAGGAGAGATGAGTGATCCAGTCATCCAGAGCTACCAGACATCCCAGAGGACAGGAAACACTGTGTTGACCCGTAGTCTGCACCCTCCGCCCCCTCCCCCCTTTCTCCCGTTTCTTCCTTTTCACCTCCTCTTACTCTTCCTTTTCTTCTCTCCTGAGATCAGTATTTGAAAAAAATCTTGGTTTTTTTATTGTATTTTTATTAGTGCTGTCAAATGATTCAAATATTTAATCGCAATTAATTAATTGCATTAATGTCATAGTTAACTTTTTAAAAGTAAACTTTCCATTCAGAATCTTATTGGCATCCATTTCGGTGTCTCGCGCTCGCCATCCACTCAAAACCTAACGTTAGCCTGCTACTCTTTGGCCGGCTCGGAAGCCCAAACAAGTGTGTACGGCGTGCCTGTTGTTGTGTTTCCGGTCTAGCTAGATCCGGTGTGGTAGTTGTATTTTTTCTAACGTTACTAGTTGTTGCAACAGCATGTGAAAAAAACTACAAAGTTTGCTAGGCCAAAAATAACGTTAATCTCGCGATAAATAAAATACGCCGTTGAAATGTGTTTAACTGACAGCACTAATTTTTGTGAAAAACACCATATTTTTGTTGTACTGCACATTACTGCAGCTCCTCTTTTCACCCTCTGTGTTGAGCTCTCTGTTTTAGCTACAAAGTGAGACATCTCACTTCTGTTCCATCTTTGTTGGGAGTCGCACATGCTCAGTACCTAGGTAAGGACTACTAGCCAGTCAGAAGCAGAGTATGAGGACGTGCCCTGACAGTACCTAGGTAAGGACTACTAGCCAGTCAGAAGCAGAGTATGAGGGCGTGCCCTGACAGTACCTAGGTAAAGACTACTAGCCAGTCAGAAGCAGAGTATGAGGGTGTACCCTGATGGCCCTCCTGTTTTTTTTCAACCAAATTGATCAACCAAAAAGTAACATGGATGGTTCAATCCTAATCCTAACCACTAATGAAAAAATTGCAGAAAAGAAATCAACAAAAGCATTGGAATAAGTGACAAAAACTTGTAAAAAAGTGACAAAAACGTCAAAAAACAATTGCCAAAAAGGTTGAAAAAGAGACTGAGAAAAACAAACAGTTGCATGGTCGATGGGGAAGACAACACAAGGGTTAAAATGTATTTCTTCCAGATCTACACTCTTGTGTTGCTGCTGGTGTTTTTCCTGCTCTTTAAACTCTCTTTGCCCTGACCTCAGCCTCCCCGCCTCCTGCTGTGGTATCCCTGAGGCCCTCGGGGCACCAGGATCCTTCTTCCCCCTCCGGCCCCACCTCACAGGAAAGCCCCCAGACTGCCGCCAAATACCTCCGCGGATTCTTCCTCTCGCTCAGAGGCGAGGGCGAAGGGGGCCCCTCGCGGCTTCGCCTCCCTTCCACCGCAGGGCCTCGGAAATACCTGAGATCCCTGAGTGTGGTCGCCGTTCATCTGCACCGCCAAGAGGCGCGAACCACAGCTGTTCACACTCTGATTGAAATCACACCTCAAATCAGATTTTTTTTTTTTGGGGGGGGGGGAATACTGATTTTATCTTTTCTAGGATGTAACCTGCACACAAAACCCCTTTCAGACCCCAGGAAGATTAGCACTCCTGTCCAGTCCAGTCCTGACAGTCAAATTCAATCACATCCTGGTTTTAGCGAAGATAAAACACTATAATTATTCAACTTACAGCTCTCGGAAGTGTCCCATGGGCTGAGACACACAGGGTATGTTGTTGCTAATTGCTTACAAAATTAGAAATAATATCATGAAGACTCCAGAAGATATGTGTAATCATGAATCTCAAAGGAGCCTTATCGCATTCGAAATCAAGCAGAAAACCATTTCCCAAAGCATTAAACTGCATTTTTATAGCTCCCACGCATTCCTTCTCCTGGTGTGGATGCTTCATGAAAGTTAAATATAGTAAAATATAAACTGTGATCGTCACAGGAACCTGATGACAGCCCAAAGAATGAAGCTGGCAGGTTACAGATGATCATCAGACTCCATCTAGTGGCCGACAGTGTACACAGCACAACTACAGAACAACAACATTAACTTTTTACTACATTTTACATAGCTAGTTAGTTAGTTAGTTAGTAAGTTAATTAGTTAGTTGGATGGATAGATAAATGAGATAATGAAGAAATTAGATCAAATAAGATAACAAAAGATCAAAATGCCAGAACACCTGCTGAAAAACATACTTAGAGGAATGAAAAGAATAGAATAAAATGTACAACCTACATACATATCATCTATATCAAAATAAAATATGTATAATATTAAATATGAAGTAACCAGTGAGAAAGTAGCATAATAATAATAAATTCTTGTAATTTACAAATAACTGCTCTAAAGTTAACCTAACTTAACCTATACACTTTAACAGCTTCTGACGTTTTGGACTGTTGATCTTAGTTCATTTCAGATTTTTGTCCTTTCAAATGTTGACTGTGCCGATGTTTTCATTAATGTTTCATTGTTTCTGAATGTTTGTCTTACTGTAATTGATGTAAGGTGACCTTAAATGTCATGAAAGGCGCCGTTAAATAAAATGACAACAGCAGAGCTGAAGATCTTTGCTCGAACCCGACGGGACCCGACGGGTTAGCATCCCATTGACTCCCATTCATTTTGGCGTCACTTTGACAGCGAATAACTTTACATCTGAAGCGTTTAAAGACTCTATTTGTCCGTTGTTTATTTCTAAAGAAACACGACAATGTATAAAAGGCTCCATTACCTTGTACCTCACGTTATGGCTCCGTAGCAGACGCTTTTATAAAAATAGGCTAATGATTGGGTTATTGTTATCTCCTTACATATACCTACACTCTCCGTCTCTGTAAGATTGGGAATGATTGAGATTTCTCTCGGCACAGCTACCAGAAGACTTCACACTTTCAGACACGTTGCTCACGACACATCTACTTCAAGCTCAGTTGGAGGCTGCTCAGTAACACTCAGCCAGCACCGGGAAAGAGACTTCTGATATCCTTCACTGGTCTCAGACCAGAGACACGGGGTCTGGTGGTCCATTTGATATAATGTCTGTGTGAAACAGAGGCTGGCCTCTGGAGGACTTATTTTTTCTTTGTTCAAACTTCCAAGTACTTGTCGAGCTCGGGCCTAATTCTGTCGGGCTCGAGCCGAATTCTGTCAGGCTCTGGCCTTATCCTGCCAAACTTTTAAGGCCCAATTACAGCTGATAATGATCTCCTCTTCAGCTTGCGTTGTTTAGACAAAAAAACAACAACGTTGATTTCATTGCATTTTTTAAATATATAGAAAATACAATCTAATAAACGATAACAAAGTAGACACTAATGTTGTGATTTTATTGTCGGTTGGTTGTTGTGGTGGTGTTTTACTGTTTTAAAATCTTGTGTAATTGTTTTTATACTTCAGTGTTAGATTTCCCTCCCTTTCTTGCCCAAGGACTAACGATGGAAATGAGCTTATAGCTATCTTTGGTACTGCTAAGGAGCTGTACATTGTCCCTGCCGAATAAACACAAAAATAAAAAATAGTATAGTATGTCGAAAGAAATCATAAAAAGTAATTGTATAGTAGGTTGAAAAAAGTCACAAAAACTCATAATATAGTATGTTGAAAAAGTCATAGTATAGTATGTCAAAAAAAGTCAAAAAAAGTCATAGTACAGTATGTCGAAAAAAGTAAAAAAAGTCATAGTACAGTATGTCGAAAAAAAGTCAAAAAAAGTCATAGTATAGTATGTTGAAAAAAGTCCAAAAACAGTCATAGTATAGTATGTCGAAAAAGTCCAGAGTCATAGTATGGTATGTCGAAAAAAGTCAAAAAAAAATAGCAAAAAGTAATAGTATAGTATGTTGAAAAAAGTCAATAAAATTCATAGCGTAGTATGTTGAAAAAAGTCCAAAAAGTCATAGTATAGTATGTTGAAAAAAGTCAAAAAAGTCATAGTATAGTATGTCAAAAAAAGTCAAAAAAAGTTATAGTACAGTATGTCGAAAAAAGTCAAAAAAATTCATAGTATAGTATGTCGAAAAAAGTCAAAAAAAGTCATAGTACAGTATGTCAAAAAAGTCAAAAAAAGTCATAGTATAGTATGTTGAAAAAAGTCCAAAAAGAGTCATAGTATAGTATGTCGAAAAAAGTCCAAAGAGTCATAGTGTAGTATGTCGAAAAAAGTAAAAAAAAAATAAAAAAACGTAATAGTATAGTATGTCGAAAAAAGTCAATAAAATTCATAGTATAGTATGTCGAAAAAAGTCAATAAAATTCATAGTGTAGTATGTTGAAAAAAGTCCAAAAAGTCATAGTATAGTATGTTGAAAAAAGTCAAAAAAGTCATAGTATAGAATGTCGAAAAAAGTCCAAAAAGTCATAGTATAGTATGTCGAAAAAAGTCACAAAAAGTCATAGTATAGTATGTCGAAAAAGTCCAAAGAGTCATAGTATAGTATGTCGAAAAAAGTCAAGAAAAAAGTAACAAAAATTAATAGTTTAGTATGTCGAAAAAAGTGAATAAAATTCATAGTGTAGTATGTTGAAAAAAGTCCAAAAAGTCATAGTATAGTATGTCAAAAAAAGTCATAAAAATTCATAGTATAGTATGTCGAAAAAAGTCAAATAAAGTCATAGTATAGTATGTCGAAAAAAGTAAAAAAAATTCATAGTATGGTATGTCAAAAAAAGTCAAAAATCATAGTATAGTATGTCGAAAAAAGTCAAAAATCATAGTATAGTATGTCGAAAAAAGTCTGAAAAGTCATAGTATAGTATGTCGAAAAAATGTAACAAAAAGTCCAAAAAGTCATAGTATAGTATGTCGAAAAAAGTCCAAAAAGTCATAGTATAGTATGTTGAAAAAAGTCAAAAAAGTTATAGTATAGTATGTCGAAAAAAGTCACAAAAAGTAGTAGTATAGTATGTCGAAAAAAAGTCAATAAAAGTCATAGTATAGTATGTCGAAAAAAGTCAAAAAAGTCATAGTATAGTATGTCGAAAAAAATCATGAAAAGTAATAGTACAGTAGGTTGAAAAAAGTTACAAAAAGTCATAGTATAGTATGTCGAAAAAAGTCAAAAAAAATCATAGTATAGTATGTTGAAAAAGTCATAGTATAGTATGTCGAAAAAAGTCAAAAAAAGTCATAGTACAGTATGTCGAAAAAAGTCAAAAAAAGTCATAGTATAGTATGTCGAAAAAAGTCACAAAAAGCCATAGTATGGTATGTCGAAAAAAGTCAAAAAAGTCATAGTGTAGTATGTCGAACAAAGTAAAAAAAAAGTCATAGTATAGTATGTCAAAAAAAGTCAAAAAAGTCATAGTATAGTATGTCGAAAAAAGTCACAAAAGTCATAGTATAGTATGTCAAAAAAAGTTCAAAGAGTCATAGTATAGTATGTCGAAAAAAGTCAAAAAAAAGTAACAAAACGTCATAGTATAGTATGTCGAAAAAAGTCAATAAAATTCATAGTGTAGTATGTTGAAAAAAGTCCAAAAAGTCATAGTATAGTATGTTGAAAAAAGTCAAAAAAGTCATAGTATAGAATGTCGAAAAAAGTCCAAAAAGTCATAGTATAGTATGTCAAAAAAAGTCACAAAAAAGTCATAGTATAGTATGTCGAAAAAAGTCCAAAGAGTCATAGTATAGTATGTCGAAAAAAGTCAAAAAAAGTAACAAAAATTAATAGTTTAGTATGTCGAAAAAAGTGAATAAAATTCATAGTGTAGTATGTTGAAAAAAAGTCCAAAAAGTCATAGTATAGTATGTCGAAAAAAGTCAAAAAAATCATAGTATAGTATGTCGAAAAAAGTAAAAAAAAGTCATAGTATAGTATGTCGAAAAAAGTAAAAAAAAAGTCATAGTATAGTATGTCAAAAAAAGTCAAAAAAGCATAGTATAGTATGTCGAAAAAAGTCAAAAATCATAGTATAGTATGTCGAAAAAAGTCCAAAAAGTCATAGTATAGTATGTCGAAAAAATGTAACAAAAAGTCCAAAAAGTCATAGTATAGTATGTCGAAAAAAGTCCAAAAAGTCATAATATAGTATGTCGAAAAAAGTCAAAAAAGTTATAGTATAGTATGTCGAAAAAAGTCACAAAAAGTAGTAGTATAGTATGTCGAAAAAAGTCAAAAAAGTCATAGTATAGTATGTCGAAAAAAATCATGAAAAGTAATAGTATAGTAGGTTGAAAAAAGTCACAAAAAGTCATAGTATAGTATGTCTAAAAAAGTCAAAAAAGTCATAGTATAGTATGTTGAAAAAGTCATAGTATAGTATGTCGAAAAAAGTCAAAAAAAGTCATAGTACAGTATGTCGAAAAAAGTCAAAAAAAGTCATAGTATAGTAAGTCGA
>NC_041347.1:31737713-31777713 GCF_004354835.1 Perca flavescens
GTTTTATTGCCAAGTACGTTTTTTAACACATACAAGGAATTTGTTTTGGTGTTGTTGGTGCACATCAAACATTCTCTAAATGGAATATTAAACAATATAAGTACAGATATAAACAATAAACAATATAAGTATAAAAGCCCCTCCCCCCACAAGGGAGAATGAATACGTGTGCATGAGCAGTGATTGACAAGCAGTTAGACATGCCCCCTGGCCCTGATTGGTGCATCTGAACAGTTAGACATGCCCCCTGGCCCTGATTGGTGCATCTGAACAGTTAGACACCTCCCCCTGGCCCTGATTGGTGCATCTGAACAGGGAGCGGTGGATTTTTGCAAATCGCACTACAGGCTGTAGGTGGAGCCAGAGGAGCTGGATTTATTTTTTAAATGACCTGCTTCATGTAGTTCTACTGGAACATAGGGTCAGTTTCAGCTAATATGACAGAAAGTTGGTTTTATAAGACTTACCTACTGCACCTTTAATCAGCAATGAAAATAATCGTTAGTTGCAACCCTAAAAAACATTTTGTCTTGTAGAACACGACCATTGGTCAGTTAGCTTGTTTTATTGTGTGACTTTGGTGTTTGAAAAGGTTAAGAACTAACAAAACTATAGTCATAAGCAGCGGTAGAGCAGCAGCTCTGTGTTCTGAGAGGTAAAATGACTGTTTTTTTCAAAGGAGTCTGGTGGCTTTGAAGAGAGCAGAGATACTGGCTTCACTTCCCTGTCGTAGAGGGCTGTCTGACGTAGATTGTGTGTGTGTGTGTGTGTGCGTGCATGTTTGTGTGTGTGTGCGTGTGTTTGTGTGTGTGTGTGTGTTTTTGTGTGTGTGTGTGTGTGTGTGTGTGTGTGTGCGCGTGCGTGTGTATATGTGTGTGTGCGTGTGTGTGCGTGCATATGTGTGTGTGCGTGTTTGTGTGCATGCGTGTGTGTGTGCCTGCATGTTTGTGTGCGTGCGTGTGTGTGTGTTTGTGCGTGCATGTTTGTGTGTGTGTGTGTGTTTCTGTGTGTCTGTGCATGCATGCGTGTGTTTGTTTGTGTGTGTGCGTGTTTGTGTGTGTGCGTGTTTGTGTGTGTGTGTGTGTGTGTGCGTGTGTATATGTGTGTGTGCGTGCGTGTGTGCATGTGTGCGTGTGTGTGTGCCTGTGTGTGTATGTGTGTGTGTGTGTGTATATATATGTGTGTGTGAATGTGTGTGTGTGCGTGCGTGTGTGTGTGTAGGCCGGTATCTTCAGCATGTATTCCTGTGAAGAGGGTTTCGCCACTGGAGGCAGAGACGGCTGCATCCGACTGTGGGACGCCAACTTCAAACCGATTACCAAGATCGACCTGCGAGAGGCCGAGCAGGGATACAAAGGTACTCAACAGCAGGACCTAACCCCAAAACACAATCCAGACATGACCCCAAAACACAGTCCAGACATGACCCCAAAACACAGTCCAGACATGACCCCAAAACACAGTCCAGACATGAGCCCAAAACCCAGTACAGACATAACCCCAAAACACAGTCCAGACATAACCCCAAAACACTGTCCAGACATGACCCCAAAACACAGTCCAGACATAACCCCAAAACACTGTCCAGACAAAACGCCAAAACACAGTCCAGACAAAACGCCAAAACACAGTCCAGACATAACCCCAAAACACAGTCCAGACAAAACCCCAAAACACTGTCCAGACATAACCCCAAAACACAGTCCAGACAAAACCCCAAAACACTGTCCAGACATAACCCCAAAACACTGTCCAGACATAACCCCAAAACACAGTCCAGACATAACCCCAAAACACTGTCCAGACATGACCCCAAAACACTGTCCAGACAAAACGCCAAAACACTGTCCAGACATAACCCCAAAACACTGTCCAGACATGACCCCAAAACACAGTCCAGACATGACCCCAAAACACAGTCCAGACATGACCCCAAAACACTGTCCAGACATAACCCCAAAACACTGTCCAGACATAACCCCAAAACACAGTCCAGACATAACCCCAAAACACTGTCCAGACATGACCCCAAAACACTGTCCAGACAAAACGCCAAAACACTGTCCAGACATAACCCCAAAACACAGTCCAGACATGACCCCAAAACACTGTCCAGACAAAACGTTGCAGCGTTTAAAATTGTTTTGTAACGAAGCGTTTTCATCACCACGTTTCGAGCGACGTTGCTTTTGTAGCGACGTTTCTAGCGCTGCTTTTCGAGCTCTGCCTTTTGAGCGGCGATGTTGCTAGCGATGTTTCTGCCGACGTTCCTAGTGACACGCGTTTCTTGCGACATAACGCCTTTCTAGCTATGTTTCTAGCTGTGTTTCTAGCTGTTTCTAGCTATGTTTCTAGCTATGTATTTTGCTATGTTTTTAGCGATGCCTTTCTAGCTATCTATGTTTTTAGCGATGTTTTTAGCGATGCCTTTCTAGCTATCTGTTTCTAGCTGTGTTTCTAGCTATGTTTTTAGCGATGCCTTTTTAGCTTTGTTTCTAGCTATGTTTATAGCGATGCCTCTCTAGCTATGTTTCTAGCTATGTTTCTAGCGATGTGTGTGTGTGAAACTTTAAAACTGTTAATGAGTGGCCGGGTTGATCAGTGGATAGAGAAAGCGCAAATACTGAGAGGTTTATGCCTTGGCGCAGAGGTCCAGGGTTTGAATCTGACCTGCATGTCTCACCCCCCCCCTCTCTCTCTCCCCTTTTTCACCTAGCTGTCCTGTCAAAAATTAAAGGCGGTAAAGCCCCCCAAAAAAAACCCCAAAACAATGTTAATGAGAGGTCTGGCCTTTCTGTGTCTTTGTCCACCAGAAACACCCTGACCGGTTATTTTAACCTTTTCTTCAAACCTCATTTAACACGAATAAACCCACTGAGGTTAAAAATCAGTATTTCTGCTTTTCTGAAAGGCAAACTGCACGTCATCCTCCTCAGCAGGACAGAGTAAACCGAAGACTCTTTTGTCAGCTGAAGGTTGTGACGCACAAGGCTCCTTTTGAAAAAACCTGCAGAGGAGGTGGAAGCTCGAATCCTTCGCCTCCATTTCAGTCCCTCTCTTTTTACCTCTGACGATATTTGCAGAAAAGTTTGAATGTCATTGTCTGTCTTTAGTTAGTTAAAGAGAAAGTTTTCAGGGGTGTAAAAGTTTGTCTTCAGCAAGAGAAAATGGCTGACCTGATTTTGGGGAAAAAACCCAGAATTGGGGGATGTTTGAACTCCTAAAATTGTCGTTCTCCAGCAGACGAGATGTTATTTCCTGTGTGAGAAAAAGCTGCGGGGGTGAAGCATTAAGCCCCTGGCTCTGTTTTTACGTCTCCTCCTCTGAAGATTTGTAAGGAGAAAGTTAGAAAAGCAACGACGAAGAAGGAAATAAAGGTTTTGTCATCTCAGTTGGATATGGCCTTGTTTCGGAGGAGTTGGGTAAGCTGGAAGATTAACTCCTTCACCTCTCAAAGGGCTTTAGAGAACGTTACTCAGGAGATGGCTCCCTTTCTAACAAGGGTTAAGCACGGGAAAGGTTTTCAGTCTTTTTCCTTTCTGGAGAGAGAATGTTAAGGCCTCTTTCCAGTCGCCGTTCCTGACCTGTCTTGCGTCACAATGTGACGTCAAAATGACGTAGATCTCGCTGGCGCGCCAGGATGTAAAGTGCGGGACCTGAGCAAACTGCACATTGCTTCACACACAAAAGGGAGTCAACGCATTCTCATGAATGATTTTGTACAAAAACGTATGCACAACGATCGCATGATATCCTGCAAAATGACAGCGTCCGGTCAGCGTTGGTCAGGTGACGGTCATGATGACGGGTTAAACTTGAGGGCAACTAGACTTCTTCAAAGTCATTTTGTCTCTCATCTGAGAGAGAGAGAAATAAAAAACAAGTTCAGGAAAGATTTCTTTTTGGAGCCAGTGGCCTCGGCATCGGCTTCGCTTTTCAGACCCGGAAGTTGCCGCTTGGGACAGCCTGATCAGTTCATATAGGGGGCTACCTCTCAATACAATACACAGTATGTACATAACACACTATTTAGAAATGTGTCTTGTAGATCTCGAGAGCTTGCACTTGACCCTGCACTTCCTTGGGTCCGTAGCAATACGCTCGCCAAGTGTGAAGTTAATCAAATGAACAGTTGTCGAGAAAATCGAAAGACGGACAAACACACACACACACAGACAGACAGACAGACAGACAGACAGACAGACAGACAGATGCACACACAGACAGACAGACACACACACACACACACACACACACACACAGACAGACAGACAGACAGAGAGACAGACAGACACACAGACCCACAGACAGACAGACAGACAGACAGACAGACAGACACACAGACAGACAGGCGCACACACACACACACACACACAGACAGACAGACAGACAGACAGACAGACACACACACACACAGACAGACAGACAGACAGACAGACAGACACACAGACAGACAGACGCACACACACACACAGACAGACAGACAGACAGACAGACACACACACACACACACACACACACAGACAGACAGACAGACAGACAGACAGATAGACAGACACACACATACACACAGAAAGACAGACAGACAGACACACACACACACACACACACACACACACACACACACACACACACACACACACACACACACACACACAAAACACACACACAAAACTTACTTACAAACTATTGGATGGATTACCATGATATTTTGATTTATGATTCCCAGCTGATTAAATCGTACTTTCCTCTCGCACCATCATGAGGTTCACATTTGTGGTTAAAACACGTCTTTCAAATAATGCATATTTTTGAAAGTCTACTTTTACATGTCTGCTGTTTTTTTGTAGAGACTCATTATAAAAACTAAAACTGTGTGTAAGACTTAGGTTGTTAGATCCCGAAGACAAGCTGTGAAAAAAAAACAACAACAATGTTCCTATTTTTATCTCCTTCGAAGTAGAAGCGTCAAAGGTTAATTTGGACGGCAGCTATCTGAATCCTTCTCCTGAAGCCTTTAGGGCCAAAAAAAGATGTGCATGAGAAGACAAGAAAAGCATCATCTGTCATTTTGTTCGTGGCTCCACTTCCACACCGCTGACAGATATTTCCCCCTAAAAAATACATCAAGCAACATTAAAAAGCAAAATAAACCTGAGTGCATAAATCAGAGGAAGAGAAAACGTCAAAATGAAATGAAAGCAAGACAAGATCATTCATTCCTTCTCATATTTCTTTCCTCTGGAGGGCGGGAAGTTTTTTCCTTCCTTCTGGCTGATATTAACACTTCTGAGATGACATGTCAGTGCTCTTACGCTGCAAATCGAAAACCTCACTCGCTGATTCACGCCGTCAGCGACAGCAGATGGGTCTAATTGCCGAGCACTGCGCTGCTGAACAGATCTGCTTGTTAAAATTTAGATGCTGGGGAACAGGAGAGCTTGGAAGGTACTAAGAAAGACAAATGTGTGTGTCACTTCCTCTGGTCTTTACAAGACATAAGTCTCCTTTCGGATTTTTTTTTAGCAGTGTTGGCAGGTCTGTCCGAACAACAACCCTGCTGCTGTATAAGAGCGTGAAGATCATCGTAGGGAGGAGGTCTGGGGGGATGTTTGGCTCTTACAACACAGGGCTTTGAAGAGGGGAGAAAACACCAGACTTTCACCCAGGAAACAGGTGTTCATGTCCTGAAGAAGATAAGGAGAAAATACGAGACTTTCACCCAGGAAACGGGTGTTCATGTCCTGGAGAAGTTAAGGAGAAAACACAAGACTTTCACCCAGGAAACAGGTGTTCATGTCCTGGAGAAGTTAAGGAGAAAACACAAGACTTTCACCCAGGAAACAGGTGTTCATGTCCTGGAGAAGTTAAGGAGAAAACACAAGACTTTCACCCAGGAAACAGGTGTTCATGTCCTGAAGAAGTTAAGGAGAAAATACGAGACTTTCATCCAGGAAACAGGTGTTTTGAAAAATTTTGAAAATGTCCTAGAAATGTGGGAACATTGGGCTGTGGGAACTTTTCTGTCTATTTTGACTGGTTTTCTCTTTAAAGGCTCTTTATATTTTCATTCATCTGCTTTTATCTTTTCGTGCATTTTTACATTTTCATCCTTCACTTTGTCTCAGCATTTCCTTTGCTCCATCTTTTCTTTTCTTTCCCTTTTCTCTCTCGTACCCTTCCTGTTGTTTCTCCAGATGTTTTGCCGGTTATTTACAGCTGATCTGATCTGTTCTCCCCCCGAACAGGTCTATCTATTCGCAGCGTCTGCTGGCGGGCCGACCGGATCCTGGCGGGAACGCAAGACAGCGAAATCTTTGAGGTGAGAGAAGAGACAAATGATAGGAAACGACAACTAAAACAGACAGACACAGACACACACACACACACACACACACACACACACACACACACACACACACACACACACACACACACACACACACACACACACACACACACACACACAAATGCACACACGCACAGACACACGCACAGTGACACACACATGCACACACACACAGACACACACACACACACAGTGACACACAAATGCACACACACGCACAGTGACACGCACACACACACACACACACACACACACACATACACACAGTGACACACAAGCACACACAAGCACACACAGAAACACACAGACACACACACACACACACACACACACACACACACACACACACACACACACACACACACACAGAAACACACAAAATATTCTCCAGTTAATCTGATACAGATGTTGTTGAAGCTCAAGCAACCTCACTGTAAAACATCCCAACTAGACAGAAGAGAGCCCGATCTTGATAGTTACAGTTTTTTACAATCACTTTGCTACTAATTTCATAACGTTGATGTAATTTTTCAAAACTCTAGACACAAAACTCACAACAGTCATCACTTGTAACACAGGCTATCCAATGTTCAAAACATTGGATTGTGCATTCATATCTCTAAAGAAGTCTTGCACAATCACTGGTTCAAAAAACAAATATATTGTGAAATACCATTGAAACATTACTTTAGATCACCCACATACGAGCTACCCATAGTTTCACTGGGTCATCGTTCGTACAATCATTAAATATTGTAGTCCAAAATAGGTGATACATGTTTCATTATGGTACTACAAGTAAATACATCCCTGTAAAAGTACTGCAGTAGTAGAGAGAATACTACAGACCAATGTGGTATAAGTATGTGTGTATATATATATATATATATATATATATATATATATTTATCCAGGTAAGTCGATTGAGAACAAATTCTCATTTGCAACGACAACACACACACATATATATATATACACACACATGAAATAACTGGCCTTTCAAAATAAAAATCTGCCTGCCTCTATGGGAAGTGGGGTGGACTTATTTATGCCTCCTGTATTTTAAGGAACAACATTTATTTATTTACGATACATTATTCATTCACAAAGAAAATTGTTGTCCTTAACGTTTGAAAGTAAGGATGCGTGTGTGTGTGTGTGTGTGTGTGTGTGTTTTCTGCGAGTTTGCAGGTGATGGTGAGGGATCGGGACAAGCCGCTGCTCATCATGCAGGGCCACAGCGAGGGCGAGCTCTGGGCGCTTGACGTTCACCCCAAAAAACCTCTGGCTGTCACCGGCAGCGACGACCGCTCCGTCAGGTCAGTGCAGGAAACACACAAACTACAGCTCACAGGTTCAGTGTTTGGGTCGGTTTCTGGCAGCATCTGAGAGTCCTCAGAGACCAATTCAATATTGTAGAAATATGTCTATAATCTAGATGTGTTATTCTCAGTATTAAAGGTGCAGTAGGTAAGCCTTATACTTTCTTTCATATTTGCTGAAACTGACCCTATGTTCCACTAGAACAGAGGTGTCAAACTCAATTTCCCAGAGGGCCACACTGGAAACTAAGAATCACATCAAGGGCCAGACATGTTTAGTTTAGTCACATGCTTTTATTTCATCGAAAAAGTCAAGGATCTTTTACTGGATTATTGCGTGTCTCATATATTCTTACTTACAGTTTGGTCGACATAAAGCCCCAAAAAATTAACTTAGCCATCAAAGAAAAAAAGCAACAAAACAAAACAAGCAAGCAACAAAAACTTTGGAAAAAACGCCAGAAAAGGCCCCCAAAATGTTGGAAAAAGGCATCAAAAGCGTCTGCAAAAGCTCCAAAAACTTCAGGAAAAAGCTCCAAAAACTAGGCGGGCCAAAATTTATTGTGAACCTAAATTAAAATCTGCGAGGGGCCGCATTTGGCCCGCGGGCCTCGAGTTTGACACATGTGCACTAGAACTACATGAAGCATGTAAATTAAAAATAAATCCAGCTCCTCTAGCACCACCTACAGCCTGAAGTGAGATTTGCAAAAATCCACAGCTCCCTGTTCAGATGCACCAATCAGGGCCCATTATCAGCAACCATTCATCCAATGTCCCAAAGGCCCATTCTGTTCACGAATCTGATATCATTTTGAAAGGCTAACTGAGAAAACATTGGAGAACCCTTTTGCAATTATGTAAGCACATAATCAGAATCAGAAAAATTTGATTGCCAAGTATGTTTTTTTTTACACATACAAGGGATTTGTTTTGGTGTTGTAGGTGCATGTCACACATTCTTTAAGTAAGTTAAACAAATAGGTTAAACAGAACAAACAATATACATGATGTATGTATATATATATATATATATATAAATATATATATACTGTACATATATATATATATATATATGTATATATATATATATATATATATATATATATATATATATATATATATATATATATATATATATATATATATACTGTATAAAGCTGAGAGGAAACATAGTTTTATGTGTTTGTGTGTCAGGTTGTGGAGTCTGGTGGATCACGCCCTCATCGCTCGCTGCAACATGGAGGAGGCGGTGCGCAGCGTGGCGTTCAGCGTAGACGGATACCAGCTGGCTCTGGGCATGAAGGACGGCTCCTTCACTGTGCTGAGAGTCAGGTAGCACACACACACACACACACACACACACACACACAGTGGCACACAGTGAGACACACGCACGCACACACACACACAGACACACACACACACACACACACACACACACACACACACACACACACACACACAGTGGCACACAATGAGACACACGGTGATACACACAACCAGTGACACACACACACACACACACACACACACACACTATTAAGATGAATATCTTAATAGATTGGCTTGTGTCATGTCTTTCATTCAAGATAATGCTCCCACGTGCTTCTTTATTGTGGCTGATATGAATGCAGATGTTTCCGACGGCAGCTCTTCATTTGCCAAATATTTAATGCAGTTCTGTTCTGAATACTTTCTAGCAAAGTGCTCTTGCCTGATAGTATCTACACTTACATCAGCGAGGTGTGGCACACAACCTCATGGCTACATCACTGCATTTTCACGGCAGATACACATGATTCTTTAGAGGCCATGAGAATGAATTATGAATTTGCCACTACTGATCATGTGCCTTTTTCTCTATCTGTAAATCTACGCAATATACCTACTCTTGTGTCTGTAGATAACAACATGTGTGTGGGGAAAATAGATTGGTCTAACCTGACTGAGCAGGATCTTAAAGAATACTATATACAGTCTGACATCTTGTTAAGTAACATTTAATTACCAAAGATTCCACTGCATGCTGTGATATTACAGTAATTGTAAGAACCCTCAACATGGTATTGAGCTGTGCTCCCTCTATGAGAATATTGTATAAGACACACAGATTATACAAAGGCAAGCCAGGCTGGAATGACTATGTGGAAGAGATACATGCTGAGGCAAGAAGGGCCTTCACATCACCCCAGTTCTGAAGTCTCTACACTGGCTTCCAGTGCCTCAAAGAATTGATTTCAAAATACTTTTACTGGTTTATAAATCACTAAACGGTTTAGGGCCAAAATACATTTCTGATCTACTGCTACACTATGACCCATTCAGACCTCTCAGGTCATCTGGGACAGGACTGCTTGTTGTCCCCAGAGTCAGAACTAAACAAGGGGAAACAGCATTCAGTTTTTATGCTCCACATATTTGGAACAAACTTCCAGAAAACTGCAGGTCCACCGCAACTCTCAGTTCTTTTAAATCAAAGCTAAAGATCTATCTTTTTGACGTTGCCTTTCTTTAAATAACTGTCCATTTGTTATACTGAAGATACATTATTGAAAGTGTATGACAATCTATATAAGCATATAAAGAGAATTCCTATGTTATCTGCTTTTATATGTTTAACTGTTTTAACTGCTCTTTAATGTTTAATTTCTTATACTGCACTGTAACTTTTATTCTCATATTTTATCTGTTTTTATTTATTTTTTTAATCTGTTTTTATGTAAAGCACTTGGAATTGCCCTGTTGCTGAAATGTGCTACACAAATAAAGCTACCTTGCCTTGCCTTGCCTTCAAAGCATGGGTTGAGTCAGGCAGACCTAAACATGGTCCCTTATTTGAATATAAGAAACATGCAAATGCAAAATTTAAATATGCTCTACTTTCTGTTAAGAGGAATGAAAATACAATGAGGGCTCTTTTCTCTCACAGAAGCCATACATCTCTGCTCCACCTACTTCTAGTCATTCCCTCCTTTTTTTTTTTTTTTTTTGTTGCAATATAATAGTCCTATTCATTTCTGGAAAGAAATCCAAGGCAAGGCAGCTTTATTTGTACGGCACATTTCAGCAACAGGGCATTTCAAAATTAAACATTAAAGAGCAGTTAAAAACAGCTCAAAATATAGAAGCAGACAAAATACGAGATTTTAGACAAATGATGAATAAGCCGTTGCTCTATACACGCGCAATCCTTGTTGTTCCCAGAACTGGACAGTCCCACCGGTCTTACTTTTTCAAAAGAATAAATAACTGTAAATCATCGTTACCAACAAACATTGATGGTGTCAGCGGCTCAGAGAAAATTAATATGAGCTGTTTAACTGTGGTAAAAGTAACTACATCATAGTGGGTAACATTGATAGTAATGGAGATGTGACTGTTTTCCCTCAAGAAATATATGATGCAATTATGATGATCAAAGATATTAAGGCTTGTGGTATGGATAAGATATCTGCGGAGCATTTAAAACTTGCGAGTAGAAAACTCTGCCCCCTAATTGCTATTTGTTTTACTGGGTTGTTAGCCCATGGTATTCTACCTGATTCTAGTTTATCTGTCACATTAGTGCCTATCATCAAAGACAAAGCTGGCAAAATGAACAGCTTGGATAATTACCGGCCTATAGCTCTGGCCAGTATTTTATCCAAGGTCTTGGAGAGGATTATACTGAATAGGCTGGAACAGTTTGACCTGACCTCTGAGAACTAGTTTGGCTTCAAACCTAAACATGGCACCGATATGTGTATTTTTGCCTTAAAGGAGGTCCTAGATTTGTATTACAGGCATAAATGGCTATGTTATATGAACAACATGTACAGATATGTGCGATGCAGTAGCAGTGACATTATAATAGTAGTAAGAACTAGAAAATTCCGGAAGAAATTTTGACAGTGTGCCTACTACTTGGTGCACATCCGAATAACACTAGCTTAGTTGATACATAGGTCACACTGTCACTGAGAGAGAGAGAGAGAGAATACAATTGTTTAACAATAGCAATAGGGAATGGATAGATGGGCTTACAAAACACCACAAAAGGATACAGGTCAAGACCAGAGTACAGCGTAGTACCACTTACCGTTTCTTTCGATTTTTGAGTCTGGTGGGTTTAGGATGCTTAAAGTACTGTTTATTTACATGGAGTCTGGTGGGTTTAGGATGCTTAAAGTACTGTTTATTTACATGGAGTCTGGTGGGTTTAGGATGCTTAAAGTACTGTTTATTTACATGGAGTCTGGTGGGTTTAGGATGCTTAAAGTACTGTTTAATTACGTGGAGTCTGGTGGGTATAGGGTGCTTAAAGTACTAATTATTTACATGGAGTCAGGTGGATTTAGGATGCTTAAAGTACTGATTATTTACATGGAGTCAAAGATATGTATATTTTTTCCTTTCAATGTTTCTGCATCAGAAATTTGGGTCTCTTTCAACCAAATTGCCCGAAAAATAACACATATAGTTACATACAACGCTCATCGCAGGTCAAATTTATGATCAGTTCACTACTTTCATTGAATTTTGGGTGTTTTATAAAATTTTTATAGCATTTGAAAAAAATATGAAATCTCTCGCTTTCTAAACATTGTCCTGACTAAACAGTGACAGTCTGTGATTATCAAATAAATCGTAACTATTTGTCCAAATAGTTCATAATTTCAGATTTTTGTTAAACTAAAAAAATTAGGTAGCCTCATTCAATGTAAGCAATGGAGTTAGGCAGGGAAGCATTTTTGTATCCATTTCTTTTTAATATTTATATATCTATCAAAGCTGCTAAACAACTGTGGAACAGGCTGTATGTTTGGGGACACCATTATCAACCACCTGATGTACGCAGATGATCTGGTCATTCTTTGTCCATATAGTGCTGGCCTATATGGAGTTACTAAGGAGTTATATGGAGTTACTAAGGGTCTGCTCCCAATTTGGCAGTAATATTATGATTGCTAGAAGCAGGGAGGACAATAAACTGTCATTTCCTGCTTTCTCTCTGTCTGGTACTGTCCTTAAAGTGTGTGATGAGGTCAAATACCTAGGGCACTATATAACTGATGACCTGTCTGATGATAGGGACATTCACAGACAGTACTATATGATGTATGCACAAGCTAATATACTGAATCTCACTTTGAGATTGTGAAACCATTGGCATTTTATAATATGCTATACATATAATTATATGCTAATATCTGAACATTCTTTTTCTGTATTGTGGAACGCCGACTAACACCCACACACACACACACACACACACACACACACACACACACACACACACACACACACACACACACACACACACACACACACACAAACACAAACACACACCCCTCTTATCTCTGAATAATGTGTGAAGACACATCAGCCTCTGTGGTTTTAGAGGTGTGTAAAGGACATTTATTTTTGGATAGAGAGCTGATACTGCAAAGTTTCCTCTGATGATGAGATAAAGAAGTCATGTTGTTAAAAAAAGAAAAAGCTGATGAGGGTTGGCATGGCGATCTCATGGCCACATCCTGTGTGGAGGTATCAGCCTACACAGGGACGTCTACAGAGAGGCTGTTGCTCTAATCTGGAAAAAAGGCGACAGAGTAGACTCTGAATGAAGTCATATCATTTACAGATACAGGTGGAACTCGGAAAATAGGAATATCTTGCAAAAGTTCATTTATTTCAGTTATTTAACTTAAAAGGTGAAACTAATATAGTATTATCGACTCATTACATGCAAAGCAAGATATTTTAAGCCTTTATTTGTTAAAATGTTGATGATTATGGTTTACAGCTTATGAAAACCCCAAATTCAAAATCTCAGAAATATAGAATATTACATGAAATCAATAAAAAAAGAATTTTAAATACAGAAGTGTTGGCCCTCTGAAAAGTATAATCATGCATATGTACTCAGTACTTGGTTTGGCTGTGGCTAATGACTATGGGATTGTGCTTGATTGGCCAGCAAACTTGTCAAATTATATTGATAGTTTATAGTATATTAATAAAAGAGAGGGCCAGGGCAAATCACATGTCATTGCATTCTCTCTGTACTTTGTACTTTTAAATGCACATGACGATACACGTGAACTTGAACTTATTATGGTCTGTTTCTGCCTGTTTAGGTTAGGAATAATTGCTTTAGAGTTTCCTAAATTACTCGTTAAAGGAGCGATCTAGATTTAGGGGGACTCCACCGGAGCCGGAGACGCTTCTGCTTCAGGCTGCTGCATGTCATGCTGAGTGTTGATTGGCTGTTACTCGTCTAACAGCTAGCCAACCAGATAGTGTTGTGGGCGGGACAAGAAGTGAGACTCAGTGGTGAGTGAAACGGGTCAGAGGGAGAGACTCAGAGCTGTAGCTGAGACAAAGTACAACACCTTTTATTTCATTAACTTTATAATAAAACAGATACAGATCATCTGCATACTGCCAAATATGGGACAGAGTCTTCACAGTTGCTGCTCCACGACGGTGGAAGCTGCTGCCTTCACATATCAGATGTGCTCCCTCCATTTCTGTTTCTATATCTGGGATAAAGTCAATTTATAACTCTCTAATCTCTCAATCTGTTCTCATCATGTCTATCATTCTGGGTTTGGGAACTGCTGCTTGTTGTTGGCATTGGGATCTTCTTTTTGGGTTTTGATATTTACATTTTAATGTTCTTTTATTCAGCACTTTGGTCAGATTAATGTGTGTTTAAATGTGCTCTAGAAATCAACTTTACTTATACTGAAAGTTAACATAAGAAACATTTTACAGAACGAGAGATATGTTGCTTATAACAATTAATCAGAAATCACAATCAAAACAGTAAAAACTGGTTCCCAAGTTATATTGTTTTTTTAATAATGTTTATTATACAGACGATAGATTATAGCTATAGACCAAGATATAATAACAAGTTTATAACACTGACAACACTGCAAGATACAACTATTATAAATGCATTAAAGACAATTCATATTCCTTCAAATATAATATACAACATCACATAATCTTTAGATTTAAAATACAACATCTGGAACACACAGACACACAATGACACCCATACACACACACACACACACACACACACACACACACACACACACACACACACACACACACACACACACACACACACACACACAGACACACACACACACACACACACACACACACACACACACACACACACACACACACAAAGGTAAAATGATTTGTAATAAAACTCTTAGGTGACAGTAATATTAAAAAGTGAATTCCCAACATGTTAAACTATTGAACCAATCTCCGCTAACAGAGCAGCCCCCCCCCCCATCCCCTGAAGCCCAAAGCAGTGATCCCTATAATAACACACAGCCACAACAACATCAAGAAAACATCAACTAACTCAATATATATACAATATAATATCATCTACATATATACACAACATACTAATACAGACAATAAGGGAACATCTGTACCCTGTCAGGATCAAAGGTTACCTTCTAACATTCAAAACTTATTTTATATTATTATAATAATAATCATTGGGTATTTGTGTCTTATTTCCCATAATATCTGTTTGTTGTTTTGTTATCTCTCTCTCTGTCTCTTGTGTTCTAATGTAATGTTTTCCCTGCATGAATGTGCCCCATCCCTTGTTTTAAACCCAGTGTATACCAGGCTGTATTAAAGCCAATGATGAAATGATCATATATGCATATTAAAGCTGAGCTCCTCTCCGTGTCCTCAGGTTCACAGCGACTACAGCAGCACAGAGCATCAGCAGCAGGACACTGAGCACTGAGCATCGCACTTTGAAGAAGGTGGAGTAAATCCCAAAGGGCTCCATGTACACTAACACAGTTCTGCTGGTTGACACACACTGACCATCTTGGTCAATAACTGCACACCAGTACTGCCCTGTGTCTCCCTCTGAAATATTAGAGATAACCAGGAGACCTTTATCATCGTACCAGCTCACTCTGCTCATGCTCTGGTCAGACTCTACACTAAAGATTCTTCCCTCGGTTCGGTTCGACTTGATAAACCAACCATGCTCCCTACTCATTCTCCAATCTGTGCATCTGAGAGTGACTTCTTCTCCCTCAGAGAAGAGCTCTACAGCAGGGGGGGCAAATTTTGGACACACCACCAGCACATACCGTTGCTCTCTCCTAGAGGCTTTACAGGAGTACGAACCAGAGTGATTTAACATTAGAGATGAAAACACCAGCGAGTAGTTTTGGTCCACAGTCTGGTTTTGTTGTCCTGGGTCAGTGTAAGAGTATGTTTTGAGATTATACTTCCTCCAACGTGGGGGCTGTTCATCAGTGGAGTCAGTGATAGTGCACGGCAACACAGTGGTCTCTCCCACTGAGCGGTAGATCATCTCAGACAATCTCAACTCTACAATGTGACTTCTAACACACTGCTGTTGGTTCATCATTAGACAGCTGTACCATGCTAAGTCTGCTGTTGTGATGTTGGAAACACGAAGAGCTGATGTCTTTGTCACCACTTGGTATCTTCCTCTAACATTGTCCATCACTGATGTCGTATTGTCCCCCAAAACTCTGCTCCATGTTTCTTGCTCATATCTAGAGTCCCGTTTGAGCCACTGGACATCCAGATTGTCAGCTGGTCCATCACATGGCAGGTCCACTGGTTCTCCAAGTCTCGCTCCGATAAGATGCCTATACTTTGAAGAAGGACAAACAGTAATAGTGATGTTGTTGTCATGCGTCACGTTGCCCTCAGTCCAACACTCCTCTCGGTACAGGCCGGAGTCTGAATGGGTCAGGTTGTCGATGGTGTAAGAAGAAGGATTCATCGTGCTGAAAAGTCGTCGTTTCAGGTGTTGAGGTACTGAGGAGCTGTTGGACCAGAGGTCAGAGGTGTTCCACAGGACAAGCTTCTCCTCACCAACACATCTGGAGATCAGGCAGGAGTCTGTGTTCTCGGGGAGGTAGAAGGTGTAAGAGGACCTTTCTTCTTTGAAGATAATCAGTTCTTGTGCATGGCTGTAGTTGATGAGAGCAAACAGCAGGAAGGAGAGCTCTGTGACTGCAGCCATTCTGCTCCGAGGTCGACAAACACTGACACCACTCAGCTCATATACACTCTACACCAACCCTCAGCAGCTGCTGCTCTTTATCTGTTTTTAACAAACATGACTTCTTTATCTCATCATCAGAGGAAACAGCTCTCTATCCAATAATAAATGTGTCTGTGTGTGTGTGAGTGTGTGTATGTGTGTGTCTGTTTGTGTGTATATATATATATATATATATATATATATATATATATATATATATATATATATATATATATATATATATAGTACAGGCCAAAAGTTTGGACACACTTTCTCATTCAATGCGTTTCCTTTTATTTTTTCATGACTATTTACATTGTAGATTCTCACTGAAGGCATCAGAACTATGAATGAGCACATATGGAATTATGTACTTAACAAAAAAGTGTGAAATAACTGAAAACATGTCTTATATTTTAGATTCTTCAAAGTAGCCACCATTTGCTTTTTTATTAATAAGGGAAAAACTTCCACTAATTAACCCTGACAAGGCACACCTGTGAAGGTAAAACCATTTCAGGTGACTACCTCATGAAGCTCATTGAGAGAACACCAAGGGTTTGCAGAGTTATCAAAAAAAGCAAAGGGTGGCTACTTTGAAGAATCTAAAATATAAGACATGTTTTCAGTTATTTCACACTTTTTTGTTAAGTACATAATTCCATACGTGTTCATTCATAGTTTTGATGCCTTCAGTGAGAATCAACAATGTAAATAGTCATGAAAATAAAGAAACACATTGAATGAGAAGGTGTGTCCAAACTTTTGGCCTGTACTGTATACAGGTGAAACTCGAAGAATTTGAATATTGTGCAAAGGTTATTCAACTTCAAATGTGAAACTAATGCATTATATAGACTCATTACTTGCAAAGCAAGATATGTCAGCTTTTATTTGTTATAATTTTGATGATTATGGCTTACAGCTTATGAAAACCCCAAATTCAAAATATCAGAAAAATAGAATATTACATGAAAATACATTTTAAAAAGTATTTTAAATACAGAAATGTCAGCCCTCTGAAAAGTATAATCATGCATATGCTGGAAAATGAAGTCAGCATCTCCATAAAGCTTGTCTGCTGAAGGAAGCATGAAGTGCTCTAAAATGTCCTGGTAGACGGCTGCGATGACTCTGGACTTAATAACTGAAATAAATGAACTTTTGCACGATATTCTAATTTTTCGAGTTTCCCCTGTATACACACGCATACACACACACACACACACACACACACACACACACACACACACACACCTCTTACACCTTCTACCTCCCCGAGAACACAGACTCCTGCCTGATCTCCAGATGTGTTGGTGAGGAGAAGCTTATCCTGTGGAACACCTCTGACCTCTGGTCCAACAGCTCCTCAGTACCTGAACACCTGAAACAACGACTTTTCAGCACGATGAATCCTTCTTCTTACACCATCATCAGCCTGACCCGTTCAGACTCTGGCCTGTACCGAGAGGAGTGTTGGACTGAGGGCAACGTGACGCATGACAACAACATCACTATTACTGTTTGTACTACAACAGATTGGAGAGATATCAGAGTGAGACTTGGAGAACCAGTGGACCTGCCATGTTGGAGACCAGCTGATGATCTGGATGTCCAGTGGCTCAAACGGGACTCTAGATATGAGCAAGAAACATGGAGCAGAGTTTTTAGGGACAAGACGACATCAGTGATGGACAATGTTAGAGGAAGATACCAAGTTGTGGCAAAGACATCAGCTCTTCGTGTTTCCAACGTCATAACAACAGACGTAACAGGTATACGGTACAGCTGTCTGGTGATGAAGCAACAGCAGTGTGTTAGAAGTCACACTGTACATTTGGTACCGTATGAGGTAATCTACCGCTCAGTGGAAGAGACCGCTGTGTTGCCGTGCACCATCGCTGACTCCACTGATGTCCGGCTGCCACGTTGGACTAATGTGATCTTCACTGAACTGAAAACATACTCCTTCACTGACCTAGGACAACAAAACCAGACTATTCCTTTAGTAGACCAAAACTACTCGCTGGTGTTTTCATCTCTAATGTTAAATCACTCAGGTCTGTACATCTGTGCAGCCTCTTGGAAAGAGCAACAGTATGTGCTGGTGCTGGGCCCCAAATTTGCCCCCGTTGCTGTAGAGCTCTTCTCAGAGGGAGAAGAAGTCACTCTCAGATGCAGAGATTCGGGAGAGGGTGAGGTGCATGTTTGGTTTATCAAGTCTCACCGAACAGAGGGAAGAATCTTTAGTGTAATGTCTAATCAGAGAATGAGCAGAGTGAGCTGGTACGATGATAAAGGTCTCCTGGTTATCTCTAATACTGCAGTGAGAGACGCAGGGGAGTACTGGTGTGTAGTTATTGACCGATATGATGGTCAGTGTGTGTCAAGAGAGAGAACTGTGTTAGTGTACATGGAGTCCTTTGGGATTTACTCCACCTTCTTCAAAGTGCGATGCTCAGTGCTCAGTGTCCTGCTGCTGATGCTCTGTGCTGCTGTAGTCGCTGTGAACCTGAGGACACGGAGAGGAGCACAGCTTTAATATGCATATATGATCATTTCATCATTGGCTTTAATACAGCCTGGTATACACTGGGTTTAATACAGCCTTGTCTACACTGGCTTTAAAACAAGGGCTGGGACACATTCATGCAGAGAAAACATTTAAACTAGAACACCAAAGACAGAGAGAGAGATTACAGAAACAACAAGCTGAAATTATGGGACATAAGACATAAATACCGAATGTTTATTATTATAATAATATAAAATAAGTTTTGAATGTTAGAAGTGAACCTTTGATCCTGACAGGGTGCAGATGTTCCCTTATTGTCTGTATTAGTATGTTGTGTATATATGTAGATGATATTATATTATATATATATTGAGTTAGTTAATCTTGATCTGTATCTGTGTTTTATTATAAAGTTAATGAAATAAAAGGTGTTGTACTTTGTCTCAGCTACAGCTCTGAGTCTCTCCCTCTGACCTGTTTCACTCACCACTGAGTCTCACTTCATGTCCCGCCCACAACACTATCTGGTTGGCTAGATGTTAGACGAGTAACAGCCAATCAACACTCAGCATGACATGCAGCAGCCTGAAGCAGAAACAGACCATAATAAGTTCAAGTGTATTGTCATGTGCATTTAAAAGTACAAAGTGCAGAGAGAATTTAATGACGTGATTTGCCCTGGCACTCTCTTCTCATAAACACTATCAATATAATTTGAATAAAATATAATAAAATGATCTGAATACGTTATACAATCTAATATGTGTAGCAACACACACACACACACACTTACCAACACACACACACACACACACACACACACACACACACACACACACACACACACACACACACACACACACACATCTCTGAATAATGTGTGAAGACACGTCAGCCTCTGTGGTTTTAGAGGTGTGTAAAGGACATTTATTTCTGGATAGAGAGCTGAAAATTTCCTCTGATGATGAGATAAAGAAGTCATGTTGTTAAAAAAAGAAAAAGATCAGCTGCTGTTGAGGGTTGGCATGGTGATCTGACGGCCACATCCTGCGTGGAAGTATCAGGCTGCACAGGGACGTCTACAGAGAGGCTGTTTTATATATATATATATATATATATATATATGAATCGTGAAAAAGTTAATTTATTTCAGTTATTTAACTTAAAAGGTGAAACTAATATATTATTATAGACTCATTACATGCAAAGCAAGATATTTCAGCCTTTATTTGTTAAAATGTTGATGATTATGGTTTACAGCTTATGAAAACCCCAAATTCAAAATCTCAGAAATATAGAATTTTACATGAAATCAATAAAAAAAGGATTTTTCATACAGAAATGTCGGCCCGCTGAAAATAATAATCATGCATGTGTAATCAGTACTTGGTTTGGGCCCCTTTTGCATGAATTCCTGCCTCAGTACGGCGTGGCATGGATGCTATCAGCCTGTGGCACTGCTGAGGTGTTATGGAAGACCAGGATACTTCAGTAGTGGCCTTCAGCTCTTCTGCATTGTTCAGTCTCATGTCTCTCATCTTTCTCTTGGCAATGCCCCATAATTCTCCATGGGGTTCAGGTCAGGCGAGTTTGCTGGCCAATCAAGCACAGTAATCCCATGGTCATTGAACCAGGTTTTGGTACTTTTGGCAGTGTGGGCAGTTGCCAAGACACACACACACACACACACACACACACACACACACACACACAGACACATTTATTATTGGAGAGAGCTAATTCTGCAAAGTTTCCTCAGATGATGAGATAAAGAAGTCATTTTATTAAAAAAAGAAAAGGAGAAGCAGCTGCTGAGGGTTGGTGTAGAGTGTATATGAGCTGAGTGGTGTCAGTGTTTGTCGACCTCGGAGCAGAATGGCTGCAGTCACAGAGCTCTCCTTCCTGCTGTTTGCTCTCATCAACTACATCCATGCTCAAGAACCGATCATCTTCAAAGAGGAAAGGTCCTCTTACACCTTCAACCTCCCCGAGAACACAGACTCCTGCCTGATCTCCAGATGTGTTGGTGAGGAGAAGCTTGTCCTGTGGAACACCTCTGACCTCTGGTCCAACAGCTCCTCAGTACCTCAACACCTGAAACGACGACTTTTCAGCACGATGAATCCTTCTTCTTACACCATCATCAGCCTGACCCATTCAGACTCCGGCCTGTACCGAGAGGAGTGTTGGACTGAGGGCAACGTGACGCATGACAACAACATCACTATTACTGTTTGTCCTTCCTCAAAGTATAGGCATCTTATCGGAGCGAGACTTGGAGAACCAGTTGACCTGCCATGTTGGAGACCAGCTGACCATCTGAATGTCCAGTGGCTCAAACGGGACTCTAGATATGAGCAAGAAACATGGAGCAGAGTTTTGGGGGACAAGACGACATCAGTGATGGACAATGTTAGAGGAAGATACCAAGTGGTGACAAACACATAATTTCTTCGTGTTTCCAACGTCACAACAGCAGACTTAGCATGGTACAGCTGTCTAATGATGAACCAACAGCAGTGTGTTAGAAGTCACATTGTAGAGTTGAGATTGTCTGAGATGATCTACCGCTCAGTGGGAGAGACCACTGTGTTGCCGTGCACTATCACTGACTCCACTGATGAACAGCCCCCACGTTGGAGGAAGTATAATCTCAAAACATACTCTTACACTGACCCAGGACAACAAAACCAGACTGTGGACCAAAACTACTCGCTGGTGTTTTCATCTCTAATGTTAAATCACTCTGGTTCGTACTCCTGTAAAGCCTCTAGGAGAGAGCAACGGTATGTGCTGGTGGTGTGTCCCAAATTTGGCCCCCCTGCTGTAGAGCTCTTCTCAGAGGGAGAAGAAGTCACTCTCAGATGCAGAGATTGGAGAATGAGTAGGAAGCATGGTTGGTTTATCAAGTCGAACCGAACTGAGGGAAGAATCTTTAGTGTAGAGTCTGACCAGAGCATGAGCAGAGTGAGCTGGTACGATGATAAAGGTCTCCTGGTTATCTCTAATATTTCAGAGGGAGACACAGAGCAGTACTGGTGTGCAGTTATTGACCAAGATGGTCAGTGTGTGTCAACCAGCAGAACTGTGTTAGTGTACATGGAGCCCTTTGGGATTTATTCCACCTTCTTCAAAGTGCGATGCTCAGTGCTCAGTGTCCTGTTGCTGATGCTCTGTGCTGCTGTAGTCGCTGTGAACCTGAGGACACGGAGAGGAGCTCAGCTTTAATATGCATATATGATAATTTCATCATTGGCTTTAATACAGCCTGGTCTACACTGGCTTTAATACAGCCTGATATACACACTGGCTTTAATACAGCCTTGTCTAAACTGGCTTTAAAACAAGGGATGGGACCCATTCATGCAGAGAAAACTAGAACACAAAATACAGAGAGAGAGATTACAAAAACAACAAACAGAAATGATGGGAAATAAGACATAAATACCCAATGATTATTATTATAATAATATAAAATAAGTTTTGAATGTTAGAAGGTAACCTTTGATCCTGACAGGGTGCAGATGTTCCTTTATCGTCTGTATTAGTATGTTGTGTATATTGTGATATTATATTGTATATATATTGAGTTAGTTGATGTTTTCTTGATGTTGTTGTGGATGTATGTTATTATAGGGATCACTGCTTTGGGCTTCAGGGGGTGGGGGGGGGGGCTGCTCTGTTAGCGGAGATTGGTTCAATAGTTTAACATGTTGGGAATTCACTTTTTAATATTACTGTCACCTAAGAGTTTTATTATAAATCATTTTACCTTGATGTGTGTGTGTGTGTGTGTGTGTGTGTGTGTGTTGTTGTGTCTGTGTGTTGCAGATGTTTTATTTTAAATTTAAAGATTATTTGATGTTTTATATTATATATGAATGAGTATGAATTGCCTTAAATGTAATTATAATAGTTGTATCTTGCAGTGTTGTCAGTGTTATAATCTTGTTATTATATCTTGGTCTATATCACTCTATAATCTATCGTCTATATAATACACATTATTAAAAAACAATATAACTTGGGAACCAGTTTTTACTGTTTTGATTGTGATTTCTGATTAATTATTATAAGCAACATATCTCTCGGTCTGTAACATGTTTCTTATTTTCATCTTTCTTGTGTAACTTTCAGTAAGTAAAGTTGATTTCTAGAGCACATTTAAACACACATTAATCTGACCAAAGTGCTGAATAAAAGAACATTAAAATGTAAATATCAAAACCCAAAAAGAAGATCCCAATGCCAACAACAAGCAGCATTTCCCAAACCCAGAATGATAGACATGATGAGAACAGATTGAGAGATTAGACAGCAGCAACTGTGAAGACTCTGTCCCATATTTGGCAGTTTGCAGACGATCTGTATCTGTTTTATTATAAAGTTAATGAAATAAAAGGTGTTGTACTTTGTCTCAGCTACAGCTCTGAGTCTCTCCCTCTAACCCGTTTCACTCACCACTGAGTCTCACTTCTTGTCCCGCCCACAACACTATCTGGTTGGCTAGCTGTTAGACGAGTAACAGCCAATCAACACTCAGCATGACATGCAGCAGCCTCAAGCAGAAGCGGCTCCGGCTCCGGGCGAGTCCCCCTAAATCTAGATCGCTCCTTTAACGAGTAATTTATGAAACTATAATATAATATATTCCTAACCTAAACAGGCAGAAACAGACCATAATAAGTTCAAGTTCAAGTGTATTGTCATGTGCATTTAAAAGTACAAAGTACAGATAGAATGCAATGACATGTGATTTGCCCTGGCGCTCTCTTCTCATAAAAACTATCAATATAATTTGAATAAAATATAATAACATGATTTGAATACGTAGCACAATCTAATCTGTGTAGCAAGACACACACACACACACACACACACACACACACACACACACACACACACACACACACACACACACACACACACACACACACACAGAGACAGATATACACACACACACACGGACTCAGACATTTTTTTATGATTTTTTTTTTTACTTTTGTTTTATAGCATTTTCAACTCTTTATGGCGCATTTTGTAGATTTTGACGCGTTTGGAGGTAAAATAAACCAGTCAGAGACTTATTGGACACTGCTGTGTTGTGGCGTTGCACTAACGGGATGTTTTGTTCTCTGTCCGTGTCAGAGACATGACGGAGGTCGTTCACATCAAAGACCGGAAGGAGGTGATCCACGAGATGAAGTTCTCTCCGGACGGAGCCTACCTCGCCGTCGGCTCCAACGACGGACTCGTGGACATCTACGCTGTCGCCCAGAGATACAAGAAGGTAACGTCTGCAGGTTCAACACTCAACACAGACATTTAAACCTACGTCCCCAAGGTCCCAAAAAACAGAAAAGAAATTTCTTGGATTCATTTACCAAGAAACTTAGCCTGACAAGCCAGACCCACATCCAGATGTTGGGTCTGGGAACTCACCATAGACCTTTTTCACACAGAAACATACAACATGACATGTTGACATGTCATAGTAGGAAACACACAGGTGTATTCAAAACCATTACTGATGGCTGTATTCCACTTAGGAGAGGTCCTGGTATTAAACCATTACTGATGGCTGCATTCCACTTAGGAGAGGTCCTGGTATTAAAACATTACTGATGGCTGCATTCCACTTAGGAGAGACCCTGGTATTAAAACATTACTGATGGCTGCATTCCACTTAGGAGAGACCCTGGTATTAAAACATTACTGATGGCTGCATTCCACTTAGGAGAGACCCTGGTATTAAACCATTACTGATGGCTGCATTCCACTTAGGAGAGGTCCTGGTATTAAACCATTACTGATGGCTGCATTCCACTTAGGAGAGACCCTGGTATTGTGCATGCTGACTCACTGAAATAGCTTACTGGGACACTTGATGGAACTGAGCCATCGTTAAGGTTATCAGTTTCAGCTGTGCTTTTCCTACTATGACAAGTCACCATGTCTGCTGTGACAAAGGTCCATTAACATGGCTCAATCCGAGGGGCGGGATAAACGGTTGTGTTTCAAATTCCCTCTGCACTCATAGCCAACCAGAGCAACGCTGGTTGATAGATTAAACTTTTGCTGTATCCTGTAGGCAAAACTCCGAACACATCTTGCTTTTTTAAGAATGACTTGAGTGCTTAACTCCCAAGTCTTCCAGAGTTGCAGCCAAAGCCAATTCCAAAGACCACTGTTCGCCAGCAGCAGCAGCAGCAGCCATCATCTTTGTTTTCAAGTAGCGGGGAATTCACACGGAACCGTCGTAACTCTGCCGTCCTTATGTTAAGCCCCGCCCAGTGATTCTATACACGATGTAATTGGCCTGATCATAATTTGGTTTTTCCAGCTCGCAAGCCAACAGAGAGTTGCTAGACTGACCCTGGCTGCAAATTACATTTGCTGCCGCTAGGGGGTGTCTAGATTTCTAGGCTACTAGAAACTCCCTCTCATAATTGTTTATGTATATGTGTATGGGCTAAATGTTTTCATGCCTCTTAATACTGCAATATGTTTTATTCACAGATTTGTTTCCAATAAGGGACCATTCGGTATTTATGGAATGGACCACCGGAGGAAAATAGGGGAGGGTCATATGTTTTTATTCTTTTTTGATGTGAGGGTCATCTAATTTTCTTTTAGTCTACGGTGGAGGGTCACCCAACTTCTTATTCACAAGAAGAGCAAAATTTCAAAGTGGCTTGTTTGGTGCATATTTATCCATGTAGCTCCATGTAGCTCTCACAGTCTCGGCCCCTATCGCTAGCAGATGGGTCCCTCCCTGGTTAGTCAGCCAGAGCTGTAGCTTAGAGACCGTGGGATTTCCCAAACTGAATAAATCCTGTTCGCACATATAAACACAAAACTGTTTGCTAGCTCAATCGTGTTGTAACTAAAACATCTGCAGAGAAAAATTATTTTATTCATTAGCATGATCGCCGTACTGTTTAGTTCAAAAACATCCAAAACACTGTACGAAAACATAGCTGACCAGACGCAAGCTTTTATTTTGAAAATCCGAAATATTAATTTGATTTAAGCTATATTACACTAGACCAGGGGTGTCAAACTCAGCTTCACTGAGGGCCACAGTGGAAAATGAGAATCATGTCAAGAGCCAGACATGTTAAGTTCATTGACATGCTTGATATGTAAGAGAAAACAGGAGAAAAACGTGCTCTGGCTTATTGGTATTTCTTTAAACCAATCACAATCTTGGGCGGTGCTAAGCGCTGGACGGAGCATCAGTGCCTTAAAAATAAACCAAAAATAGTCTCAGGAAGGAATTTATTTTGGTGGAACATGTGTATGTTCAAAAGTAAAACTCAGATTGGACAGATAGTCTAGCTAGCTGTCTGGATTTACCCTGCAGAGATCTGAGGAGCAGTTAGACAGACAGACAGACAGACAGACAGACAGATAGTCTAGCTAGCTGTCTGGATTTACCCTGCAGAGATCTGAGGAGAAGTTAGACAGACAAACAGACAGACAGACAGATAGTCTAGCTAGCTGTCTGGATTTACCCTGCAGAGATCTGAGGAGCAGTTAGACAGACAAACAGACAGACAGACAGATAGTCTAGCTAGCTGTCTGGATTTACCCTGCAGAGATCTGAGGAGCAGTTAACCATAGTCCTCACAGATCCACCAGAGGTTAGAACGCCAACACAGAGACAGAGGAAGGGGACGGACATCTGGGGGAATTTCCACTGGCACTGGAGCCTGGTGAGACCATCTTGATCTCACGAGCTCCAGTTTTCTACTCTAAGATCAGTCTGGCATCTTGAGATAGAGAACATTTGGATAGCCGTTTGCCAAACGACCGACCAATCAGCGTTGGTTTTGAGGCGGGTTTATGTGTGACGCAACGAGAAGCAACTGTTCGGTCTAACCAACGTGGATGCTTCCACAAATGAGATGAGCGTAGCTATCGCAGCAAGTTTTATCCAAATTAGATTAGAAAGTATTCCTTCATTGAAAGAAGAGGAAAAAACGGCACTGGAGGCTTTTCTCGGAAGAAAAGATGTTTTTGCTCTTCTCCCGACTGGTTTCAGCAAGAGTTTGATGTGATTGGTTGATTTGGCCCGTCTATCACCAACTATAGGTGGTGATAGACAGATGGTTTATCCAATCAGCTAACCAGGATTTTCGCCCCTTCTCAAAAGTTCTCCAACGGAAAGTTCCCACATGGATATGCCGAGCTAATGCGAAGTGATCCATCTGGAGGAGTCAGGTTACCGGCACTGGAGCAATCCCTGAAGTGGAACGTCGTCGATATAAACTATCATTGAATCTAGTTATTGTATAATTGTTTATTTCCCATATGTGTCTGCCTGCAGGTCGGAGAATGCTGTAAATCCGTCAGCTTCATCACACACCTGGACTGGTCTCTGGACAGCAAAATCCTGCAGAGCAACGACGGAGCGGGACAACGCCTCTTCTACCGAATGCCCAGTGAGTCCCTACAGTCGTTCGGCCTCGTAAAGTCAAATATTTCTTTTTTTGCAATTCAAGTTTTTACTTCTATTTGAGTGTCAATCAATCAGAACTGAACTGACAGCATTGTTGTGGCACAATAATCCAGCCATTGTTTAAATTCTGTTGGGGGAAGGGGCGGCCTCTAGCTCACCCAGTAAGAGCGTTCGCCCCATGTAGGCTGAGTTTTAACCTTTAACATGATAATTGATAATGATGATAAAATAAACAATCAACAATCAGACTCACAATCAAGGCACTTGAGTATTTTTGACCAAAATAAATAGGATAAATAGAAAGTATTTAAAATATTTAAACAGGTGAGGTAGAGCGGTGTAGTGCAATAAATACATAAACAGGGGAAGTGAAATGTGCAGTCCCTGAGTTCAGAGTGTATGAGAGTGTATGAGTGGTGTTGGGGGGGTGCAATCGTAGTCTGTGGCAGGGGGCAGAGGGGGCACGGTGGGCAGAGGAGGAAGTGAAGAGGGAGGGCGTGACGGTAGAGCAGGGAGGGACATCCCCCATCTTTCTCCCTCTTTCCTGTCTATCCACTGTCTCTGTCCAATAAAGTGAAAAAAGCCCCGAAAATAATCTTAAATTCTGGGGGGGAGGTATTTTTCCACACCCGTAGGATCACTCGGATGGCTGTTACAACCCCAACCTTTATTACTGCAAAATCATATTTGGAAACTTCTAACAATTCTGCTTGGTCCCCTAATAGGCACAACCTCTGTGTTTTGGGTATAATAAAACCTAGCCCTTTCCCTTTGTGTTCTACAACTTCTTCCCCAAAGGGGTTTACCAATTTACAGTCCCAGAGTGTATGTAAAAATAAAACCTGCGTATTACTTTGTATTGAGTAAACTTTCCCCTGGCTTCCTTTATATACCTCCCTGAGTCTGACAGGATTTTTAGCTAGTTTTCTTCACTTATTTCACACTCAATCAAGTCTCAAATATTAAGAAATCAAGCATTTTTTTCTACCGTATGTAACAGGGCAACGACCTGCATAATTTTGTCCTTTTTATAAGAAAAAAAACTCCACTGCAGCTGGAAGATTAAAATCTGCACCATGCACATATTTCCCTTTTTGTCCCTTCTGTCTGTTACAACTGATTATTATTGATAAAAATGTGCCAATTCGCTGTTTGTTATCGCAGGCATCTACAGACTAGAGAGATGAAGTGTTGGGAAATGTGCTACAGGACTGGAAGTCAATGTGTTATTTATTGTGTGAGAGTTGTTATTATCGGTCATATTCAGTCAGGTTCCAGCGTGGTAGACCAACCAACCCCTGCTGACTGACGTAAGAACAGTCACTCCAGTCTGATTTATGGTTCTGCGGAGCTTTCACACGTTTATACTGTGTGTTGGTGTGTGTGGCGATCTCTTTAAGAGAATAGCAGGGCCGGTGTGTGTGTGTATGTCTCTGTGTGTGTGTGTCTCTGTGTGTGTATAAGTTGTGATGTTTAAGGTTAGGGTAAGGGTTAAGGTTAGGCATTTAGTTGTGATGGTTAAGGTTAGGGTAAGGGTTAAGGTTAGGCATTTAGTTGTGATGGTTAAGGTTAGGGTAAGGGTTAAGGTTAGGCATTTAGTTGTGATGGTTAAGGTGAGGGTAAGGGTTAAGGTTAGGCATTTAGTTGTGATGGTTAAGGTGAGGGTAAAGGTTAAGGTTAGGCATTTAGTTGTGATGGTTAAGGTTAGGGTAAGGGTTAAGGTTAGGCATTTAGTTGTGATGGTTAAGGTTAGGGTAAGGGTTAAGGTTAGGCATTTAGTTGTGATGGTTAAGGTTAGGGTAAGGGTTAAGGTTAAGCATTTAGTTGTGATGGTTAGGGTTAGGGTAAGGGGCTAGGGAATGCATTATGTCAATGACGTGTCCTCACAAAGATAGTAAAACGCACTGTATGTGTGTTTGTCTGTGTGTGTGTGTGTGTGTGTGTGTGTGTGTGTGTGTGTGTGTGTGTGTGTGTGTGTGTGTGTGTGTGTGTCTGTGTGTGTGTGTGTGTCTCTGTGTGTGTGTGTGTGTGTGTGTGTGTGTGTGGGGGGGGGCTACCAAGCCACGGCTGGCAACGGTGTTGGTTTAATGCAAAAGCACAAATTGGCCTTAACTGTGTGCTGCATTTGAATTTAGGGCGGGAAAGTCACCCCAGACAGTTAGATCATGTTATACAAGCCCTTTCATCACTGGGTCATCTAGATAGATTCAACTTTATTGTCATTGTGCAGAGTACAAGTACAAAGACAACGAAATGCAGTTTGAGTCCAACCAGCAGTGCAAACAAAGCAGAAAAGTACAATGTGATATAAAAGTATAGACAAGAAAAGAAAAATAGTGCAGTACAGTAGTATACAGTTGGTTTACAGAAGGTGGTTTTGAGTAATACAAATGTAATAGAAATATGTGCAGTGTATTAGCAGTTACCTTATAAGAGCAGAATAAATATGGCTATGCAATATGAACAACGTATGAGCACCACCATTGTTTTAACTCCCTTTTCAATAGATAGGAACTTAACAATTAACAAGATGAAAATCTTACAGATCACAACTTTAACAAAACACACACACACACACACACACACACCCACACACACACACACACACACACACACACACACACACACACACACACACACACACACACACACACACACACACACACACACACACACACACACACACACACACACACACACACACACACACACACACACACACACACACACACTGTCTTCTCTCTCTCTGTCCATGTCCTGCAGTGGGGAAGCCGGTTTGTAAGGAGGAGACTAAAGGTCAGTGCTGGGCGTCCTGGAGTGGCGTGCTGGGCTCAGAGGTGGTGGGCATCTGGCCTAAATACTCCCGTCTGACCGAGATCAACGCCGTGGACGCAAACCACGCTGCTGCTGTGCTGGTCACCGGGGACGACCTCGGCCTCGTTAAGCTCTTCCGCTTCCCCAGTCTGAGGAAAGGTCTCTACCTTTTTGTCTGTCTCTGCCTCTTTCATACGTTTTTTAAATGTGAGTCGTCATTTAGCACGTGTAAAAAAACATTTACGGTGTTACATATACGACACAATAACTTTCCGGTTGTCCTCATGTCAAATTTGACCCGTTATTTGAGTTGTTTTTATTTCAGAAATGTGGGATTCTTTAAACCAAATTGCCCAAAAATTGAAAACCCCATTTTATTCAATTTCATAGCATTTAAAAAAAATGTTTAAAGGACAATCTCAGCATATAATGAACGTAGGGGTTAATAACATATGTGTACCGAGTCGACCGTTCTCTGGGACATGTTTTCATGCTAATCAAATGTGTCTCTAGCTTGAAACAAGCTAGCGCAAACCGCTGATTAGCCTATAACGCTAGTATTCAGGGCAGAGTGTAGAGTAAAAAGAAATCTCTATTTCTAAACCACTAACAAGGCTCAAAATATCACCACACTTCCACGGTAGCATAATGAGGGTCCCTACATGTAAACCGAAGCATTGAGAACTTTGTAAGTGTACAGACAGTTTATTAAAAAGATAGATTAGAAAGACAGTATACAGGCAGGCGCCATCTTGGGAAAACAGTCACGAGCAGTCGAACGACGAATGCCGTGCAACCAGTAACCAGTAACATCGCTCAAACACGGCTTCTGTTGACATGTAGGGACCCTCATTATGCTACCGTGGAAGTGTGGTGCTATTTTGAGCCTTATTAGTGGTGTAGAAATAGCGATTTCACTTTACTCTACCCATGCCCCGAAGACTAGCGTTATAAGCTAATTAGCGGTTTGTGCTAGCTTGTTTCAAGCTAGAGACACATTCGATTAGCATGACAACATGTCCCAGAGAACGGTCGACTCTGCACACATATGTTATATTAACTCCTAGGTTCATTTTGCGCGGAATTGTCCTTTAAGAACTTAACAAATCAAATATGCAAAACAGAGGTAGTAATGTGTGACTTTTTGGAGCTGAGGAGCCAGTGATTCTGACTGCTCGCTCTTTTCTTTCCAAGGAGCAAAATTCAAGAAGTACATCGGTCACTCGGCCCATGTCACCAACGTGCGCTGGTCACATGACCTGCAGTGGGTACTGACCACCGGTGGGGCCGACCACGCTCTCTTCCAGTGGAGGTTTCTGCCGGAGTCGGTCTTGAACGGAGGATCGGATACCAACATACAAGGTGGGGATCCAGAGTGGATTGTGCAGGCTTTCAGGCTGTTCTCAGGAACCATTCGTACATATACTGTAGCTATGTAAAGTAAAGTTGTGTAATTGGTATGTATTCCACGTATTTATTACTGTCAGCAGCACATTGACTGCTGCTGTACAAGAGCGTGAAGGTCCTCATAGGGAGGAGGTCGGGGGGGATGTTTGGCTCCTAAAACACAGGACTTTAAAGAGGGGAGAGAAAAGTTCATGTCCTGAAGAAGTTAAGGAGAAAACACAAGACTTTCACCCAGGAAACAGGTGTTCATGTCCTGAAGAAGTTAAGGAGAAAACACAAGACTTTCACCCAGGAATCAAGTGTTCATGTCCTGAAGAAGTTAAGGAGAAAACACAAGACTTTCACCCAGGAATCAGGTGTTCATGTCCTGAAGAAGTTAAGGAGAAAACACAAGACTTTCACCCAGGAATCAAGTGTTCATGTCCTGAAGAAGTTAAGGAGAAAACACAAGACTTTCACCCAGGAAACAGGTGTTCATGTCCTGAAAAAGTTTAGGAGAAAACACAAGACTTTCACCCAGGAAACAGGTGTTCGTGTCCTGAAGAAGTTAAGGAGAAAACACAAGACTTTCACCCAGGAAACAGGTGTTCATGTCCTGAAGAAGTTAAGGAGAAAACACAAGACTTTCACCCAGGAAACAGGTGTTCATGTCCTGGAAGAAGTTAAGGAGAAAACACAAGACTTTCACCCAGGAAACAGGTGTTCATGTCCTGGAAGAAGCTAAGGAGAAAACACAAGACTTTCAACCAGGAAACAGGTGTTCATGTCCTGGAAGAAGTTAAGGAGAAAACACAAGACTTTCACCCAGGAATCAGGTGTTCATGTCCTGAAGAAGTTAAGGAGAAAACACAAGACTTTCACCCAGGAAACAGGTGTTCATGTCCTGGAAGAAGCTAAGGAGAAAACACAAGACTTTCACCCAGGAAACAGGTGTTCATGTCCTGAAGAAGCTAAGGAGAAAACACAAGACTTTCACCCAGGAAACAGGTGTTCATGTCCTGAAGAAGTTAAGGAGAAAACACAAGACTTTCACCCAGGAAACAGGTGTTCATGTCCCAAGAAGTTAAGGAGAAAACACAAGACTTTCACCCAGGAAACAGGTGTTCATGTCCTGTAAGAAGTTAAGGAGAAAACACAAGACTTTCACCCAGGAAACAGGTGTTCGTGTCCTGAAGAAGTTAAGGAGAAAACACAAGACTTTCACCCAGGAAACAGGTGTTCATGTCCTGTAAGAAGTTAAGGAGAAAACACAAGACTTTCACCCAGGAAACAGGTGTTCGTGTCCTGAAGAAGTTAAGGAGAAAACACAAGACTTTCACCCAGGAGACAGGTGTTCATGTCCTGAAGAAGTTAAGGAGAAAACACAAGACTTTCACCCAGGAGACAGGTGTTTATGTCCTGAAGACGTTAAGGAGAAAACACAAGACTTTCACCCAGGAAACAGGTGTTCATGTCCTGAAGACGTTAAGGAGAAAACACAAGACTTTCACCCAGGAAACAGGTGTTCATGTCCTGGAAGAAGCTAAGGAGAAAACACAAGACTTTCACCCAGGAAACAGGTGTTCATGTCCTGAAGAAGTTAAGGAGAAAACACAAGACTTTCACCCAGGAAACAGGTGTTCATGTCCTGAAGAAGTTAAGGAGAAAACACAAGACTTTCACCCAGGAAACAGGTGTTCATGTCCCGAAGAAGTTAAGGAGAAAACACAAGACTTTCACCCAGGAAACAGGTGTTCATGTCCTGTAAGAAGTTAAGGAGAAAACACAAGACTTTCACCCAGGAAACAGGTGTTCGTGTCCTGAAGAAGTTAAGGAGAAAACACAAGACTTTCACCCAGGAAACAGGTGTTCATGTCCTGTAAGAAGTTAAGGAGAAAACACAAGACTTTCACCCAGGAAACAGGTGTTCGTGTCCTGAAGAAGTTAAGGAGAAAACACAAGACTTTCACCCAGGAGACAGGTGTTCATGTCCTGAAGAAGTTAAGGAGAAAACACAAGACTTTCACCCAGGAGACAGGTGTTCATGTCCTGAAGAAGTTTAGGAGAAAACACAAGACTTTCACCCAGGAAACAGGTGTTCATGTCCTGGAAGAAGCTAAGGAGAAAACACAAGACTTTCACCCAGGAAACAGGTGTTCATGTCCTGGAAGCAGTTAAAGTGATGGTTCGGAGTAATTTCATCCTAGGGTCCTTTGCACCATGACCTCGAGCCAAACACCCCCCAGAAGCTTTTTTCAAGCTTATCTGTCCTCTCTGCATATTGACACAGAACGAGCTCCTACACACACACACACACACACACAACACACACACACACACACACACACACACACACACACACACACACACACACACACACACACACACGGAGAGGTGTGGACGGAGTAAACTGTCTGCAGTTTTGTTGAAGTAACAGAGAGTCTTCAAGTTTCAAGCTTCAAGTTAAAGGCACTTTTATTAATGTTACTCTGAGTGAGCAGTTTTCACAATTAAGGTGGAAAAGAAAAGCTTTGTGTTTAATGTATTTTTGTTGATGTTGAAATGGATTTTAAAACATATGGTATTGAAAAAAGTATGGTTAGTTACCGGCATCGAAACTGAGGTATCGAAATTGGCACCGGATGGAAAGATTTTGAACGATACCCAGCCCTACCCCTGTGTCACTAAATGAAATGGTTTAGATAAGTGAGCTGAGCAGAACATGTGTGTCCTCTGCAGACAGTCACGGGGACTCCAACAGCGAGGAGTCGGACAGCGACGTATCGGATGTCCCCGAGCTCGACTCAGACATCGAGCAGGAAACACAGATCTACTACGACAGACAGGTAGGTCAGGTGGTCTCCCAGAGCCAGGCCCCGCCCAGCTGGAATGTAACTAAGTATATTTACTCCAATACTGCACTCAAGTGTTGAGGTATACCTCTCTAGAGTCCTCGCACCGAAGCTAATCACTGTTAATCTCTCACTAGCTCTACCAAACACTCACACACACACACACACACACACACACACACACACACACACACACACATACACGCACACATGCACACAAACAAACACACATACACACACACAGAGAGACACAGAGACATACACACACAAACACACATACACATACACAGAGAGACACAGAGACATACACACACAAACACACATACACATACACGCACAGAGAGACACACACACACACACTCATGCACGCACACATGCACACACCCATGCACGCAAACACACACACACTCACACACACAGACACACAGAGACAAACACACACAAACACAGACACAGAGATACATACACACAAACACTCCACACACACACACACACACACACACACACATGCACGCATGCACGAACACAGAGACACACAGAGACACAAACAAATATTGTATATATCTGTTCCAGCTTTAGTTACTAGTTACTTTAGTTACTCCGCTACATTCATCTGTTACAGCTTTAGTTACTAGTTACTTTAGTTACTCCGCTACATTCATCTGTTACAGCTTTAGTTACTAGTTACTTTAGTTACTCCGCTACATTCATCTGTTCCAGCTTTAGTTACTAGTTACTTTAGTTACTCCGCTACATTCGTCTGTTATAGCTTTAGTTACTAGTTACTTTAGTTACTCCGCTACATTCATCTGTTCCAGCTTTAGTTACTAGTTACTTTAGTTACTCCTCTACATTCATCTGTTCCAGCTTTAGTTACTAGTTACTTTAGTTACTCCGCTACATTCATCTGTTCCAGCTTTAGTTACTAGTTACTTTAGTTACTCCGCTACATTCATCTGTTCCAGCTTTAGTTACTAGTTACTTTAGTTACTAGTTACATATAGTTTCTAAAATCTGATGTTTGATTCTAAAGTAAACTAGCCAACAACAAAACAGACTACAAGTCCAGCTGATGATGATGAGACCATTCAACGTGTTTGATTGTGTTTTTTTTTCTACTTTTTTTGGGCACGTTTTCGACCCTTTTTTCGTTTCTAGTTTCTAAAATGGGAGGTTTTATCTGCATTTAATACTTTAGGTACATTTTGTAACAAAGTATCTTTTTAAAGATAATTTTTGGGGCATTTTAGGCCTTAATTTTTTAGAGAACATCTGAAGACATGAAAGGAGAGAGAGGGGGGAATGATATGCAGCAAATGGCCGCAGGTCGGAGTCAAACCTGCAGCTGCCCCTTCTTTACGTGGCAGCATGGTGGCCCAACTGTTATCACTGTGGCCTCACAGCAAGAAGGTTCTGGGTCCAAATCCGGGCCTTTCTGTGTGGAGTTTGTATGTTCTCCCCATGTTTGCGTGGGTTTCCTTTGGGTCCTCCAGTTTCCCCCACCATTAAAAAAACAAAACATGTACTAGGTTCTCCAGTGAGTGCCCTTGAGCAAGGCCCTGGCTCAGATCTGGAGCTGGTCCCCCGGGTGCTGTGATTGGCTGCCCACTGCTCCCTTGGGGGGATGGGTTAAATGCAGAGAATGAATTTCGCTACATGTACGTGTATTTCCCTTTCCCAGGCGCCCGTAACGGAGTATCTTTACAGGGTGGAGTTAGTACTTTTACTTTTCCTTCTCCACCAGTGGCACCGAGCCCTCCCAAGCTCTAGATCGATTTTAATGGAGGCTCTCTGAATCATCTCCTCGTTCTTATTCCCGTCTGCTGCAGCACAGCTGGGCTCTGCTCTTATCTTTAACACCAGCCGCCACCAGGGCTGCAACAATGTGCTGCTTCGAGATAAAGCTCAAAGTGTGTGTGTGTGTGTGTGTCTGTGTGTGTGTGTGTGTGTCTCTGTTTGTGAGAGTGTGTGTCTGTGTGTATGTGTGTGTGCGTCTCTGTTTCTGTGTGTGTGTGTCTCTGTTTCTGTGTGTGTGTCTGTCTGTGTGTATGTGCGTGTGTGTGTGTGTGTGTCTGTGTATCTGTGTGTGTTAAATGGAAAGAGCAGAAAAACATGGATTATTATTATTAATATTATTATTATATTCCCTTATCCTTGGCCTGCCTGCCTGCCTTCTCTTTTTGCCTATTTTCTTTCTTCTCTCTCTTCAGTTTCCTCCATCTCTTTTTTCGTCCTTGCCATCCAAATACTGTACTATTCGATGGATTGCTATGAAATGTTGCAAAGACTTTCATGGTCCCCAGACGATAATCGTAGTCAATTTCGGACCGACTTAGATTTTCAACACGAATATTCTACTTTTCATTGCTTTTTTCATAGAGACTATCAAGCAATGTTTTATTAAACTACCAGATATTTTCAAGGGGTTTGGTGGGACATTCAGGGTGACAAAGACGTTCACACAATAAGGACCCTAATTTAATCTATTTTAACGATCTGAGCCCATGGCGTGGAGCGCCTGGTGCAGGTGTGTTTAGGGCGTGTCCAAATCCACTTTTGCTATTCCCATTCCCTTTAAAAGCCAGGCGCGTTTGGAACTTGGAGCATTGCTGTTATGATGGAGGATTTGCACCCTAATATTTTTATTTGTAATGTTCTGCGTGTGTGTGTGTGTGTGTGTGTGTGTGCTGCTGTGCGTCCCTGTGTGTGTAACAAGCATAGTGTGCACGGTGCTGTGCACGAGCCTAGGAGCATTTTACTAATGCTCTGTTAAAATAACAATGAAATGCTGCGTTATTGACTTTAAACCAGGTTGTTGTTGGCGCGATCACTTCCCGCTGCCTCAAGATAGCAATACTCCCAGAATGCACCTGAACACACCTCCCTGTAAGACCAGCACGCCCAGAATGCACCTGAACACACCTCCCTGTAAGACCAGCACACCCAGAATGCACCTGAACACACCTCCCTGTAAGACCAGCACGCCCAGAATGCACCTGAACACACCTCCCTGTAAGACCAGCACGCCCAGAATGCACCTGAACACACCTCCCTGTAAGACCAGCACGTCCAGAATGCACCTGAACACACCTCCCTGTAAGACCAGCACGCCCAGAATGCACCTGAACACACCTCCCTGTAAGACCAGCACGTCCAGAATGCACCTGAACACACCTCCCTGTAAGACCAGCATGTCCAGAATGCACCTGAACACACCTCCCTGTAAGACCAGCACGTCCAGAATGCACCTGAACACACCTCCCTGTAAGACCAGCACGCCCAGAATGCACCTGAACACACCTCCCTGTAAGACCAGCACGTCCAGAATGCACCTGAACACACCTCCCTGTAAGACCAGCACGTCCATGGGCCACAGATGGGCGCAGGTGCATTTGTTATTTACAACAACTGCATCGGTCTTAAACTAGCAAAGACACTTGCGTCGGGCTTTGCGCTGTGCCTGGTGCAAGATAGGAGCCCTAATAGTAAACAAGCCAAGTTAGCCTTCGGAGCTAATGCGTGCTAATGACCGGGGTTAATAAAATAAAGACAAAGAGGCTCCGTAATCTGAACCATGTTGATCCAAGACGGTTCAAGATGGTTCTTCCCTCTTCTCAGGAGGAAGAAGAAAATGTTTTATATCATATTTTAATAGTTTTACTTTTAGATGTTTATACAGTGAAGAGAAAAGTCGTGGAGAGAACAGGGAGTCAGTGAAATGGTCTGTAACTGGCAGCACCAATCCACCATGACGCTCCAGAAAAAATATGCAGTTTTGCAAAATGGAAAGCAGCGTGAAAGTGGAGCGCTGCCAGTCCCAGTTCCTCCCGGGAGCAGAAGTCTCTCCCTGGGAACGTCGCAGACGGCTGAAATCTGCCAGCCCCCACTCAACTCGGTCATTTGCATGAAAATTGAGCGGGCGTAGTCTGTGCTGAGGGCCAACACACTGCAGACTGTGTCCAGCTTCAGGAGCACTGTTTTCCCTAGGTTTGGGGAAGCGTTAGTTCTGCATATTTGGCAGGGGCTTTTAGGGCTCCCCCTTTAAGAAAATCTAAGGTTTTCAATTAGGGATGCACCGAATCCAGATTTTTTGCGTTCAGCCGAATACCGAATCCTCTGGTTCAGTTTGTGCTGACTCCTCCCCCCATCCTCAGTCCATGAACCCAGTAAACACATGAATGAAGTCAACAGGGACTGTCCTTCCTTTGCTGTACCTGAAGTTGCTGCATTCTGGCTGCTGTCTGGAGATTCCTTCGTGCACAACTCGTATTCTTCCAGATGTTTCAGACCAGATGTTGTAACAGCGGCCATGTTGTGTATAGTTTAGGGTCCTCGCCACCACCGGACCAATCAGCATTGAACAGATTGAACATGTAGCTGGTCTTGAATGGCCTTCTTTTGACTGAAAGTACTGCCAAACAACTTTTTCTGCTCACCAGTTCCATGTCCACTTTCTCACAGACTACTGCATTGAACGCTCCACCGACGTAAACACCTTCCCGTAACCAACGGCGACCAGCGTAGCGCGCCGAGTGCAAGCGTAGGGTTTGGTTCGCTGGGAAAGAATTCTACCAAACCCCGTCAAAAAGCCGAAAAATTCAGCCAAATCTGAAGCTGAATCCTGGGTTCGGTGCATTCCTGCTCGTGATACCTAAACAGACATTAAAGTGTTCTCAGTTCAAACTTGTTCTTGAATTTAAAACATATAAAAGGAAATCGTCTCCAAATTAAACATATTGAATATAAAAGGCAGCACTAAAAAAAAATGACAGTTTTCTACTGATGATTTATTTCTTTTATTATTAACTTCCACAATATGTCACAGCCTTTTGCGGTGTGTACTTTGCGCCGGTTGATATCGAGATGCCGATGAAGAAACGATATATTGTGCAGCCCTAACTTACACATAATTTTGGACCATTATTATCTCCATATCTGTGTCTAAAACGTTGGAAAAGCTAGAGCACATGAGTAAATATCCATTAAAAAAGCTTATAGACAAAAAAAATGAAAAAGGAATATTATGTGCATGTAAATGTAATCAGTTTCATGTTGACTTTTAGAGTTGTGGGATTAATGTGTGTGTGTGTGTGTGTGTGTGTGTTACACAGGTGTATAAGGAGGACCTGCCTCAGTTGCAGCAGCAGAGCAGAGAGAAGAAACAGCAGGTGGGATCTCTGAAGAGACAGAGAGGACCAGACCAGGGCCTCCGGCTGCAGTTTGTGCACGGG
>NC_041347.1:31787713-31790213 GCF_004354835.1 Perca flavescens
TGTATTTAGTTGTGTGTATTTTACAGCGTGTTTTATGTATTTAGTTGTGTGTATTTACAGTGTGTTTTATGTATTTGGTTGTGTGTATTTGCAGCGTGTTTATGTATTTAGTTGTGTGTATTTTTAGTGTGTTTTATATATTTAGTTGTGTGTATTTACATTGTGTTTTATATATTTAGTTGTGTTGTGTGTATTTACAGCGTGTTTTATATATTTAGTTATGTGTATTTGCAAGTGTTTTATGTATTTAGTTGTGTGTATTTTTAAGTGTTTTATATATTTAGTTGTGTGTATTTACAGTGTGTTTTATATATTTAGTTGTGTGTATTTACAGCGTGTTTTATGTATTTAGTTGTGTGTATTTACATTATGTTTTATATATTTAGTTGTGTTGTGTGTATTTACAGCGTGTTTATATATTTTAGTTATGTGTATTTACAGCGTGTGTTATATATTTAGTTGTGTGTATTTGCAAGTGTTTTATGTATTTGGTTGTGTGTATTTACAGTGTGTTTTATATATTTAGTTGTGTGTATTTACAGCGTGTATTATATATTTAGTTGTGTTGTGTGTATTTACAGCGTGTGTTATATATTTAGTTGTGTTGTGTGTATTTACAGCGTGTGTTATATATTTAGTTGTGTTATGTGTATTTACAGCGTGTGTTATGTATTTTAGTTATGTTATTGTGTGTATTTTTAAGCGTGTGTTATATATTTGGTTGTGTGTATTTTACAGCGTGTGTTATATATTTAGTTGTGTTGTGTGTATTTACAGCGTGTGTTATATGTATTTAGTTGTGTGTATTTACAGCGTGTGTTTTATATATTTAGTTGTGTGTATTTACAGCGTGTTTTATATATTTAGTTGTGTTATTATTATGTATTTTACAGCGTGTTTTATATATTTAGTTGTGTGTATTTACAGCGTGTGTTATGTATTTAGTTGTGTTGTGTATTTTACAGCGTGTGTTATGTATTTGGTTGTGTTGTGTGTATTTTTAGCGTGTGTTATGTATTTGGTTGTGTTGTGTGTATTTGCAGCGTGTGTTATGTATTTGGTTGTGTTGTGTTTGCAGCGTGTGTTTTGATTTTATTTTACAGTATTTTTTGTTGTGTATTTTACAGCGTGTTTATGTATTTGGTTGTGTTGTGTGTATTTGCAGCGTGTGTTATGTATTTGGTTGTGTGTATTTGCAGCGTGTGTTATGTATTTGGTTGTGTGTATTTGCAGCGTGTGTTATGTATTTGGTTGTGTTGTGTGTATTTTTAGCGTGTGTTATGTATTTGGTTGTGTTGTGTGTATTCGCAGCGTGTTTGCTATATGCTGTGTGTATTTGAGTGTGTCTCATTAGACTGCAGTGCGTTCGCCCCGGTTGTCGGCCACCGTACGTATCGGACCAACAGCCGAACCATCCCCGACTCTGATCACCAGTTCTTCTTCTACAAGTTTCCTCCACTGACTCCTGTCGCCGTTAAGAAGCAGCAGTTCTCCTCCGAGCTCCCCGCTGTCGTCATGACGTTTGTTTCCCACAATTATGACTCCCTAATTAATGGTTATGACTCACCTTCTCATAATTACACCTGGAAGATCTCATAGCAGGTGTTCCAGTGAATTCTGTGACCTGATTTCAGCTTTATTCCCGCTGTCTGTTAGCCTGACAATGCCTCAGATGTTGTGGGCGGGGCTAAGGTCGGCTGGCATCCTATGGCGTTCTATACGTGTCACATTCCTGAGCGAGTAATTGTATGTTTTGAGCACAGAGAACTATATTTTGCAAGCACATACCATTGCATTTTGAACAGAAATTAAAGGAGAACTCCGGGCAATTTTTACGTTAATCTTGATTGCTATACGTATATGAGTACCGCCGATAACAAAAAAAAACGAGCCGAATCGGTGCTAGCAACACGGAGCTGCTGCAGCTAATGCCGAGAGCTCCCACTCAGCTAAAACGGCAGTTATGGGGGCATGTGTATGTGTGTGTGTGTGTATTTGTGTCTGTGTGTGAGTTTGTGTATTTGTGTGTGTGTGTGTGTGTGTGTGTGTGTGTGTGTGCGTGCCTGCCTGTGTCTCTGTGTGTGCGTGTCTGTGCGTCTGCGTGTGTGTCTGTGTGTGTGTGTGTGTGTGTGTGCGTCTGCATGTGTGTGTGTGTGTGTCTGTGTGTGTGTGTGTGTGTGTGTGTGTGTATGTCTGTGTGTGTGTGTATGTGTATTTGTGTCTGTGTGTGAGTTTGTGTGTGTCACTGTGTGTGTGTGTGTCTGTCTCTGTGTCTGTGTGTGTGTGTGTGTGTGTCTGTGTGTGTGTGTGTGTGTGTGTGTGTCTGCGTGTGTGTGTGTCTGTGTCTGTGTGTGTGTGTCTCTCTGTGTGTGTGTTTCTGTGTAAACCTACTCCATAGCCTTGTCACTGCGGGAGCGTCGGCTAAATTCTAAATGTAGGAGGGAGATTTATTATTTATTATTATTTATTTTTTTGGTTTCTTCTTCCATCTGTTTGCCTC